>NC_056729.1:336718314-337000814 GCF_019279795.1 Protopterus annectens | reverse complement strand
CACACGCACACACACACACACACACACACACACACAATACTTCCATCTAGTGGTCAAATCCTAAAAATAACCTTTCTGCATAATTTAAAACTGAATTTGGGTATTCACAAGCTCCTGTGGATAAATGAAAACTGATTTAAAGAATGAAAAATGTTTCTCCTAAAAATAATATTAAGTCCAGTATGAAGTAATGCTCCAATTTTACCATTTATAAATGTTCCTTGTTGTTCATTCTGTGATGTAAAAAAAAAAGAATATTCTGCTGTTTGTCAAAACATTTCAGAAGACGTAGAATGAACAAGACAACTGGGCCATGAGGTTATTTACTTCTTGCCAGTACCCACCCATATACCTTACTTCCTTATTCAGGGAGCGATAGCCCATTCATACCATGGGAGAATTTATGAATATCTGTCCAGTTGGCTAATTCCTTCTTAAAGGAAAATAATTTGTCACTCAGCATGGTATTAGAAGGACGTTGGTTCCTGAGAAGGGGTAGTCATTGCTTGACAAATCTGTCTCTCCACCTTGATTTATTTGCTGAAGCAGGTTCAGATCTCAGGTTCTAGGGTTCACTGGACTGTTTGACTAGTGGAGCTATAAGAAATCCTGGATTGCCAAATCTCTAATGGCCCAGAAGTCAAGGCACAGATCACACCTAAAGAGCCTTTGGGGCACTGAATCCAGGGACAAAGTCTCCTGCACGTTAAAAAAGGAAGAAAAATAGCAGTGGAATATTGATGAGTATGTCTTTACAGTGCATTAGTTAATGTTTTTATATCTAATATCACATGCTCTCTAATCTGTAACCTAAATAGTCTGGAGGCCTGACCCAAATAAAATGCACCACGTAGACAGCTTACTGAATAAATAACCCAAGCTATGGCACATGTAATGAATGTATTTGAAAGCACTTGTAAATGTGCACTGATGTAAATCTCTTTTTTAACACCTTTATTACATTATCACTTAAGACATCAGCAAACATACATTAATATAAAAGAAAACAAACTATATTAACATGTTTCCAGTTACATACATTACATATCACATATGTTCTTTTTCATAACTGCCATCAGTCCAGCATTACTTAAATAGTTACATTCAAGCTTCCCATTAAACCTTGCCATGTGTTGTTCCCACAATTTCCATTCATTTATATGTAATTTGCTCCTTCCTTTTTCAAACCATCTCACTTCTTGTTCTTTTATCTCTTTTAGAGTATTCAGTACTTCAAATATAGCTGAGTTAGACTTTGATTTCTGTTTTCTAGTATTTGTTTTTTTTTTTGGCAGCCACTAGAATTCAACTCAATAAGGCCTTACTATGTATGTCTAGGCAATTCAGATCCTGTATTCCAGCTCAAAAGAATCATTTCCTTAGTTATAGCCATTTGCTCCCCCAATACTTCTTTGAAGTCTGCTTGGGGTATAAAATACCTATTCAAACACTTCCAAGCAAAAATCCTAAACCTTCTAGACTTTGCTGCATACTTGGGACCTGTACATTGGTCCTCCCATTGTTTCCTCATAAATTGCTTTTCCAGTCTCTCTTCCCAATCTTTTGCAATCTCCTCTGATTGATTCTTATAGTTATCATGCAATATTTTATATGCTTTACTAATTATCCATTTCTAACTGCAGTTTCTGTTTTAGACTCAACTAAAATCTCTAGCACAGTAGTGTTTTTACTAAGGATTCACCTATCCCTTTCTCTTTGCCTATACTTTGATATCAATCCCTGGTAGGGAAGGCAGTCTCTAGCCTGCAGTCCTTATGTTGTCTTGGACTCATCCCATTCTATTTCTTTTCCCTCTATAGCTATTTGCTCTCAAATTCTTGGTTCCTTTGCCGGTTTTCTCAAGTAAATTTGAGCCCCCTCTTGCTTAATCTCTGCACCCCAACTTGCAGTCATCCCTAGTGGCAAAATCTCCGTTCTCCATTCTTGTTGTGGCTCAGTTCTTAGAATACTTCCTGCTATTTTATGAATATAGTATTTTTTTAATTTCTCCAAGTCTTTTGGGTTTCTAAACCATGACGGGAATGGATCCCTTTCCTAAGTCAAAGTATGATTAAAGTTCATAAAATTAGTATTGTTTCAATCTTTGATGTCAGCCAGTAGTGCTCATCACAGCACCCGCAATGTGCCCAGTAATGACTCCTTCTGCAGTTCATATGGAGTTACATGTATTGGTAACGTATCTAAATAAGACTGTAAATTCTTTTTTATAAGATCCATTGCTCCTACTACTATTGGAACTGTCTGGGTATCTTTCTTCCACATTGCTCTCGTTTCTGCCTGCAGATCCTGATATTTTATGACTTTGTGTCTCTCTGTACGCAAGCCACTGTAGTCACTGGGTGTGGCAATTTCAATGATCAATGCTACTCTTATCTTCTTTTCTTGGACCACTATATCCAGTTTTCTAGCATTTATCCCCTGAACTGTTGGCAATGGATGATCCCATGTGATGTAAACTTCTTCATTTTCTATGATGCTTTGTGTCTCATGTTTCCAGTGTTTTTTGGCCACTTCAATACCATAATGTTTGCACAATCCCTAGTGCAACAGTCTTGCCACATTATTATACCTTTCAGTATAGTCTTTCTGCCATTAGTATGTTGCAACCCACAACAAGGTGTGCAACTGTTTCCAATTCAGTTTTACAAAACCTACATTTGTCTGTTTCACCCACATGTTCAATGGACTTTACAAACTAACAGCCCACTATCTTGGGCCACCAATATTAACCTTTCATCTCTTGGTTTGAATTTGCCTCTCCTTAACCATTCCTGTGTTCGTTTCTGATCAACATGAGGTCGTTCTTCCAGAAGTTTTCTATACTTGCAACTATATTTATGCTTTTTCCACATTTCTTGCCTTCTCATCTGATCCTTCACCTTATATTTCTTCTTTTGTTTTTCGGCACATTCTGTTGCTTCCTGATTTTTATCTACTTCTGGTTTGATTTCCATTCCTGCTTGATGCTGATAAGCATCTGCTAGATTAAGCAGAGAAGTCATCTTAAATTTATTCTTCTCATGTTTCAAAACTCCCACTATGCCTGGGTCCTGTTAAGTCAACAGATATGTGTGGAGTTCCACGATTGCAGATCTGTACATATAATCAATTTCAAGGCAGCCCATCCTTCAGAATGGGGAATATATAATCTTGGTATGCACTGATTTTTATAAATCATTTGGTGAGCATGAAGCATCCTTCTTGTTTTCCTATCTAATCTATCCAACACGTTTTGGGGCCAGTCATTCACTCCAAAACTGTAAATAGGACAGGAAGAGCAAATTGGTTTATAGCTTGGATTTTGTTCCCAGATTCAGTGCTGTTTTCAGGATTAATTTAAGTCTTCTGAAGTATTCCTTACTAAGTTTTATTCACATTTGTTCGTGTTTGATTGTTGATCCTTCATCATTTCCCAAATATTTATACACTCCTTCTTGCTCAAGTTTTTTTATATCACATTCTTGTCCCAAACTAATGTTTTCCTGGCTTTGCAGTTTTCTTGCTTTAAAGGTTGCTTTTGCACATTTATCAAGACCAAATGACATTATTATATCATTTGAAAAAGTTATGAGAACTTGCCTATTAAATCAAGCAATTCTTCTCTTAGCTCATTTTCTTCCAAACTGAGGGCACATCCCTTGTTTTCCAATTCCTGTGAGCATTCTATAGAAGGTTCTATAGCATCTTCTTGTGTCACAGTCTCATCAATTTCATCCTGTGCCATCTGTTGCTCTATCATATGGAAACTCACTAGCCTATCACTCCTCAACATTGACTGCATCAGAGTTTCCAGTTTTCTCTTCCTTCCCTTGCTGTCTAGCTTGAAGTGAATGTTTATACTGGTTTCCTGTGGAAGGCTCCAAATTATCTTCATATGGCACCTGACCAATTGCTTCCTGTTCCACTGGTTTCCCCTTAATTTGGATATCCATTACTCTGCCCTGTTGTGGTGCTTTCTGAATTAGATTTTCTACACTAAATATTTCACTTTACAGGTACTCTATAACCTCAGTTTCTATTTCTTTAACTTCTCCGTTCCTAATCTCCTTTTCCTCTTTGTTTTCTTAGTTTTTGTATTGTAAAGTTTTCCATGTCTGTATTTCTCTTCAAATACCTTTGGTGTTGCTCTTTTTGTATTGGTTAGTTTTGCTTTCTCCTTTGCATAAATATTACACCATATTAAATCTCTTTTTCTTTCCCATGTCCATATTTCTTCTTCAGATGTTTCCTAATCTTCCTGTTTCTCCCTGCTTTGGGGACTCACTCCATCTTGCTGTGATGTAACCTGTGTTAGACCTTCTACATCAAATCCTTCTCTTTGCAGGCACTCCGCAACATCAACTTCTACTTTTTTAACTTCTACTTTACTGATCTTCTTTTTTACATTCCATCTTTGTGATATTATTTTTCTATTGTGAAAATTTCCATATCTGGATGCCACTGCCTGTATTTCTCTTTGAATATGTTTGGGGCTGCCTTCTTTACATTGATTAATTTGGCTTTCTCCTTTGCATAAATATTGCACCATATCAAATCTCTCTTTCTTTCCCATGTCCATATTTCTTTTTTATACTTTTTAAATATCTCTTGGTTTTGTTGTTTATATTTTTGCACTTCCTCAGATGCTTTTTTTTTCAAATAGATCAAGGTTTCTTGTATTAGTGAACACAAATTTTCATTTGAAGCATCTTGCGGAAGTATTTTTCTTTCCTCTAATTTCTCTCTTAATCATTTTGTATATCTTGTGTCTGGAAATTCTGGGCTTTTTCCATAATAGTAACAATACATAATTTCTTTCTTATCCTCAATAGTCCACTTTATCATCTTTATGGCTCTTCTTTGGCCTATCAGTTTTTGTAATTTTTGTGGACTGCTGCTTATTTCTAAAATAGGGTGGCCATCCTCCCCCTGGACCTGGCCTGTCTCCATTGTAGGGATGTTTCCATATTTTGAGGATTCTACACTGTCATCTTTTCCAGTCCTGGCACCAGCGCGCGTACCAGGATTGGGCACTTTTTTATCCTGGGTCTTGTTCACCCAGCTATCTTTTTAGTTTTTGATCTACTTCTGTCCATGATATATGCTATATAAATACAATCTATATAGCAGTGTCGCCTTGGTGAGATTTTGTGAAAACAGGGCCCACCTCGAGAAGGTACTCAGCAAGACTTGAGGATGAATTAAATTTCAGCACTACTACTCTCCTTTGCTTGCTGACTTCATCTCTTCATTCGGACCCCAGTATTCTGTATGGCTGTTTTTATTCTCCTTAAGGATCTGTATCCAAAATCCCAGTCTCTCCTTATTTCTTGAATTCCCACCTGCTTCATCATCATCCATTTCCACTTTGAATTATAACTTTCTGCCTGTGGTATGTATATGAGCATTAATTGTGTAGCTCTAAAATATCCTTTCAAATTAGGTAATTCTAAACTACCTTGTGCTCTTGGAGGGATAGCATTATCCAGCTTAACACTTGCCCTATTCCATTCCCAGACAAATTCCTTCAACTGTTTATTAGTTAGTTATTTTCCACAATTTCTCTTCTGGTTGATAAAAGTATATCTGACCTGTACATAATACTAAAGGGACTAAAAACATTTTCACCGCTTCTATCTTACTATTCATATCCATAAACAAGAGCTTCCAGTTTCTCCATTTTTGTATTATCTTTTATTTAGTCTCTCCCCACACATCCTTACCTACCATAACAGAAGCACTTTTAATTCATACTCCTAAATGCTCCATTTATCACATCCTCATGAAGATGGGTATTGTTGAACAGAGCCAGATCCAGCAATAGGCGACCCAGGCAGTTGGTGTTTATGCTAGAGGATTTGAAGGCAGAGTTAGCAGCACAACATATAGCTTTCTTGCCTTTGGTGCAGAAGGCTGTGGGTTCTACTCCCACACCATGTAGATGGATTGCTGACACTGCAGTGCACTTTAAGGGGGATGAGGGAGCTGAACTCATGAGTATGTCCTCCTTTGGATGAAATGCCTAGTAACTATGAACCTGTTGTCAGTTTCCAGCAATTCCTTATTGCAACATTACCAGTTTACCACTTTTTAAATCTAACATAGACCATTTATTCTTCAAGGGCAGCAGACTTTGAATTTGTAGATGAAACACTGAAATGTAAGTTATTTGCAAGTAGCAATCCCTTTATTAGTTACAGATCTCTTTAATGTGGAATTATTCGGATGACTTTTACTTCTGCAGAGATTGTGCATATTGAATGATATTGGTGGATTGCAATGAGAGACGTTTGAGTGGCCATTTATGGTTGAAATATTCTAAAATGGGTAGTTTTGTCATTATTGGTTCATACATTTTTCTGGAAAATGTTCAAAACTGTAGATTTAAAACACACTATAACAAGTGGTGCTGTATTACATAAGGAATAAAAGTAATACAATCAGGAAGGTGAATGAAAGAACATACGCATATATGCATGGTCCTAAATATGTGTGCAAGGGCCTATGGTTTGAAAACAGCCCAAAGGTAAACTTCATCCTCCACTGGCCAGATGCATTTTCTTTGAATGTGGGTTTCAATGCCATTTCAATGAATCTGAGTTTCCATAGTATGGATACTGACATGTTTGAACAGTATTTATGATAACTGGAGAGAAATAGCCAAGTAATGGGACACAGGAATGGTTGCATGGTGGTGGTGGTGGGGGGGACTGCTGCTATAGCCTTTGTTTTATCTTCATTAATTTTATATTGCAAAAAGTCTTGAAGCCATCTTGTAACACTAAATGTCATTTTCTAGATATATCACGTATGAAATAATGTTGTCTGCACATAAAGCAAACTTTTCATGATTACCATACCAATTACATCCTTGAATTTCTGAGCCTCTTATTTTCTTTGCCAATGGCTCTAAATATAAAGCAAATAACAAAGGGGAAAGAGGACACCCCTGCCTGGTTCCTCTGTTTGGACACAACTTATTAGAGGAATCCTCCCTCTTTAATTCTAGCCTCCAATCCCTCACGTATCTTCCTAATTAACCTTGTTACTGTATCAGGGAATGCAAATGCTTTCATCGCCCTACTCATAAAATCCCAGCTTATTCTGTTGAATGCTTTCTCTAAATCAAGACCCTCAAACAACAGAGGTATTTTCTTACATTCTGCTCCCCTCTGGATCATTAGTGTTCTATTAATGTTGTCAAATGTTTGCTTCCCCTCCACAAAACCACATTGATCCATATCTATCAATTAAGGGAGCACTTTTGCCATTTTTTAGCCATTACAGACATACACACTTTATAATCATGGTTTAAAATTGAAATGAGCCTATATGGAACTGGAGCTGATGGCTCTTTACTGTCTTTAGGTATTACGACCACCACAGATTTTTTGAGGATGTTGGTGTGCCTCGTCATTTGAAAATACAGTTAAACAAAATGTTTCAGATTTTTATCACTTTCTTCCCTCTTACCTTCCAAACTTCCACCTAGAGACTTTCCTGCAGATTGGTTATACATCACCATTTTTATCTCATCTCCTCTTATCCTAACTGTTAATTGTTGAGCCTCATCAACCTCTAAACTTGGCATATTTAAGTCTTCTATAAATATTTCCATTTGTGCTTTTTCTTGAGTTCGCCATTTCTCTGCTTTATACAAATTTTCATAAAATTTCTGCAATGTATCTAATGCCTCTACAGAATCTTTGGTTATCTTTCTTGTTATAGGCTCCTTAAGTTTGGCAAAAATGCTTTCTTCTTTCTGTTACCTAAGTCTTTGTGCAAAAAGTTTTGTACCCTGGAATTATTTTGTAAGAACAGTTGCTTAACAGCAGTCTTTCTAAACTCATGGATATTATCCCGGTACTCCTTTATTGTCTCTTTAGAACTCTGCAGTTATGCTTCTTCTTGTTCTGTGATTCCCCTTATTCTACAATACTTTGACCTTTGTCAGCTCCTCTAAATAATTCTTGTTACTTCTTAGCCATATCTCTTTTTCTTTTATTTCTACCCTATTTTAAACTCTACATTAATTCTATCTCACTCACTTGTTATACCTTCTGGAGTACTTTCTATCTTCCCTATTAACTCCTGAAAATTTCCCGGTACCTGTTCCTTAAATTCCTCTATTCTTAATGGGTAGATGGGGAAGTGCCAGTGTCTCATTTTTACTTCAATAATCTGCATTTTTTTCTCAGTTATTATAGGTGAATAATTTGAAATAGTTATTTGATGTATGTCAAAACTTTCAATTACATGCACATGCTCCTGTGAAATATAATTTTGATCTAGTCTAGCTCAGTTCTTGTATCTTGGGGGAATAATATATACATTCTTCCTGATTTCCTGATACTGAATTTATGTCTTTCATAACAAATATTTTCATAAATTCCTTCAGAAATCTACCCACTTTTGATATATTTTCCCGTTTAGACCCCCTATACATCTTTGTTTTTGCAAATCAAATTACAATCCACTCTTATAAGTAATAATCCCTACTGAAAGCTGATTATTTCTCCCCAAAATTTCTTAAGCTCTATAATAGCAGTTTTAGGTGGAATGTAAATACATGTCAGCATAATCCTCATCCCTCACCAGTAGCCCTGTACTACCACAAATCTACCATTATTATTATTTTTCTTCTTCTATCAGTATTGGAGCTCTTCTAACAATGAATATAATTTCTTCTCTTTTCCTTTGTCCCTGATATTCTGCTGAATATTTATTCTGACATCCTTTCCTTATCAAATTCACATGCTCATTTCTTTTTAAATGTGTCTCCTCTAGCATTGCTATTTGCACTCTGCATTTCTTAATAAAATTAAATCTTCTTTCCTATTTGTCTATACTTGTGAGACCATTCCCTTTCCAAGATAATATGGAAAGTGTTGCCATTATGATAAAAAGTCATTATTTTCACCTATTATGTAGGACAGCTTTTTAAATGTCCATTTCCAGCTTTTGTGATACATGTACCCACTAATGTTTGAGAGGTTGGTCCTTTATACAGTTTTTTTTTCTTATCATCTCCATTTAAATCTATACCACAGTTTACATGACTTTTTGTTTTAATGAAAACCCTAAACAAACCCACTCCCAGAACACACCCATAGCTTCAACTAATGAAGTTTAACCCTCCTAATAGGGACAATTGTCCCAGATAGATAGCTCTAAACACAGGCCTTATCTAAACTAAAGCTGAGGTTATCCATGCTAAGATGCATGGTACTGCCTGTATTCCTACTTACATTAATTGATGTTTTTATCTTATTTCCCTCCCAGATGTGAAAAACAACTTGCATGCTTTCATAAAACATTAACTTTTAATCATGAAGACACAAGTACTTTGGCTTTTTTATTGCCCTATAATCAGCTTGTCACCATGGAAATGTAATAAAAAATGTAGCTCTCAGCTGCAGGCTTTTACAGATAAGTGGAGACATTTATTGCTGAAGGAAAACTTTTCATTACAACCAGTGTTCTCTTATTTACTTTTTTTTCATTTAAAATGTATTAGATTATGCCAAGAGTCTTAACCAAGGCATTCACCAATGCAAAAATAAGAGAAAACATATTAGCTCTACATATATTGTGATCTCTGTACTTTTGCACCCCATTCCCCTCCTCAACAACCCAAGATTACAACTTATTAACTTAAACATACTTCTTTCTAGTCTTTTGTCTCTTTTTACATTGTAATACCTACATTTCATAATGCTAAAAAAGAAGAAAAAAGGAAAAGAAAAAAAGGCATCTGTTTACTCTAGTATCTTTATCATATACAGCAATAACTGAAATGGTTTACTATAAAACACGCAATTTAATATTATGGAAAGTTTTATATAAATACTGCTTAGAACAGAATTTGTTTTACTTACAGTTATCCTTTTCCTTACTCTTTCCTTCCCTTTAGTGTCCTTCAAAATATTAGTGACACGAAGTGAGGCTAATGCCTTTCAGTTCTCCATACATTCAACAATTTATATTATTTATTTATTTATTTATTGACATTTGGTGATTGGGAAAGTCCAACTGGGTCAGGAACCCATCTTCAGTGGAGGCCTGGGGAGAAAAGCCCCACAGTACAATGTTAAGCCATAAGTTTAAACAATTACAAACAAGAACATTAACATACTAACATACATAGTGTAGGCATAGATTATTAGTACAATATTACGAAACATACAATCAGATAAGGGCTTACATGGTTTACATATAAGAAAAATTTACCATTTGTGGTGGTTTGTAGCAATAAAGATCAACAAATCAGTTTAGAATTTTATCTTGATTAGCACACAGCCAAATTGAGGAAATGGAGTTTTTTGACTTTGTAAGTAATAAGGATATATGTTTAGTAAGAATTTCATTTTGGGGCGAGCAAATGATTTTAAAAGTAGTAGAAGAAGTATGGGCTTATTGAGAGATAAGAGATGAAGGGGAAATTAATGTGAGAAGTTACATTAAGATGTATAGCAGAAAGATTATGGTGAGAGATATGGTAGAAGCTGATGACTAGAATATCACCTAGGTATGAGAGAGAATTTATGAAAAGGGTAGTGTGAGAAGAAAGAAGATGTTATGGAGTCTAAGAAGAGAGTTGTTAGTAGTTCAGGAAAGCTTAAAAGAGTTTATGAGATAGGTAATACACTATAGCATAGATGCTATTTGATAGGATAAAAGATATGTGTAAATAGGTAAGATGGGTGAAGGGAGGGGAGAGATATATTAAGTCTGTAAGCTGTTTCTTAGATGCATGAGCAAATGTGAGAGTTGAGATAGTAGTCTTTCAATGTACATTTGAAGGTCTTAAGGGATTCAATGGCACTAATATTTGGAGGTAGGGCACTCCATAGTATAGCAATAGCATAGGAATAAAGGCTTCGCCCAGCTCTTTTGGTGGGTTTACATACTTGTAGAAGTAGTTTGTTAGTAGGTCGGAGATTTCTGGGTGGGGTGTAAGGCTGTACAATAGGTTTTAAGGCAGGGAAGCTGTCGGGTTTATAGATTATTCTGTGAGCTAGACAGAGTTGTGCTAAATTCAGATATTAAGATAATTCTAGCCAATTTAGTTTTTTTGAGGGCAAAACAATGGTGGGTGTGATTTGATACACTAGTTGCAAATTTGGCAGTTTTATGATAGCATGTTTGTAATTTGTTCTTTAGGGTTGTATGAAGATTAGTAAGAACAGGGGCCCATAAAGAAGGGAGGGGAGTAGGAGGGTTTTGGCTAGTGTCATTTTAGTAGAAGCATCCATGAACTGTTTGTCTGTGAAGTTTGCCAAGTTTGATGTGATTTTTTAAGGTCCATTTCCATTTTTTTATTGTACAACCATATTTCAAAAATGTGATCGATGCTTTGCAATGTCACCAGTGAGAGTGGGGAGCTTTGAGCAGCCTATCTGTCCCTGGAGGAGTGGTCTCAGCCCAGAAACTAGTAGCTTATTGGCCATTTTGGGTCAATGCCTATCTCTTTCAGTTTCCCTGCTTTAAAACCTGCATTTGCTTGGTTTTGTGTGATTTTGCGCACCGTGCAGCATCGGGCAGCGCCGCTTAAACAGGTTTAAACTATTCCCGGCTCCACAAAGTCTGCTCTTCACTTTTTCCCTCAGAACTGTTCTAACTTTCAAAGTAAGCACTCTATTTTCCTTGTAAAGCCCTGCACTTGCTCATATCCTTTAAGTAAACACTAACAAACTAAAGCACTACACCCTCTTATACACTTTATAAGTACTTGGCTCCCTATTGGTCATCAGTCAAAAAGAAAGCTCCTTATACTATTCTGGTATGTCCAAAGGTCAGTTTCAGTTTTACTCTCCAGTCCAGCTAGTGAATCTGGGAATCTTGAGGCAATATTACAATAGCCTTATGTACACAGACCACTCTCTCCTCCTCCCAACAAGCTCAAATATATGTGAGAGATGTAACTATACAGCCAAACTGGAGGCTGAGCTCTCTCAACCCAAGACTGGCACAGTCAGTCAGGAGGAAGGAAACCACTCACACCACAAATCCAGTCTTACATAGACCTATCGCATCAGCAAACCAAACACATAAACACACAAAAACATACTCGGAGGCTTTAAATAAAAGCCTACCAAAGCAGCAGAGACCTCCAGAGCAGACACCCAAGCAACCGCTACCCCGCAACAATACCCACATATCACATAATTCACAAAGTCAGTGCGCCACACATTCACAGCCCTTAAGGCTAAACAACACACCAAATACACTTGTAATAGGTGACTCCATTGTCAGACACACTGACGTCCCACTCACCAGACTGAACAAGGAGAAGGTCACTGTAAGCTGCCTGTTGGGTGCCAGGATCCACCACATAACACAAGCACTCAGGTCACTCCAAAGCAAGTACAAATATGACTCCGTCATTGTCCATGCTGGTGTGAATGACCTGAGACGTACCTCCCTGGACTACATGAAAAGAGACATAGAGGAGCTCTCTGATCATGTAGCCCAGGCCGTTATGACCCTGACCTTGAGTAGCATCTTACCCTCACCAAGAATGATGCCAGAGTATAAAGACAAAATGATCAACTTTAACAATTGGCTAAAGTATTGGTGTCATTCTAAGGGGATCCAGTGTCTGTCAGCCTGGGATGACATGCTTGACAAGCCACGTTGCTTCGCTAGGGATGGCTTGCACCTGTCACCCCTGGGCTTTCGAATACTGGCTAAGGCTCTTGCCACCCCCATAGTGCCTTTTTTAGGCAAGGCTCAAAAGACAAACCCACCTCCATAGACAACGCAAGGAGTAAAAAACTAAGGGTAATGCTACTCAATGCCAGAAGTGTAAACCTCAAGATGCATGCACTCGAGGCTCTCCTCAGTATGGAGAATATCGATATCTGTGCAGTAACAGAAGCCTGGTTCAAGGCTCCTGAGAGCACCCCAGCACTACCAGGTTATACCTCATACCATGCTTTTTGGCCCCAAAACCCAGACCGAAACACAAAAGGAGGGGGAATATCCATATTCATCAAAGATACCTACACCTCCAGGTTAGTGGCTCTGCACGAAGCATCGGAGACCATCCATGTGCAACTAACAGTGGGCAAAACTGCCTTTAAGTTTGTAGCCTGCTACAGATCACCCTCCCAATCTCAGGAACCCCACTCGGCCTTCCTGAGAACACTGGAGAATAGGAAGGTCTCTTCAAACACCATAATACTGGGTGACTTCAACTACCCAAACATTGATTGGGTAAACTACTCAAGCCCCAACACCCTTGCCCAATGGTTCCTAGAATTTATAAACTCAAACGCTATGGAACAACTAGTCACCACTCCCACAAGAGGGGACAACATATTGGACCTGGTCATCACCAACATGAGGACTGTATGTTCCATACCAGAGGTAAACCCCTTATTGGTAAGATCAGACCATAAACTAATCTCACTGGACATCCATATCCCGTCCCCACCCCCAGCCAAGGAAACCACTGTGAAAAATTTCTCAAAAGCAAACTTCACACTTCTCAAAACTGAGGTGGAATCCTTCAAAACCCCCGAGCCAGAAGAAAATACTGCCCAAACCGCAGAATCCTTTACAAACGCATTCTATGAGCACCTACAGGAATGCATGGATCGTGCTATCCCTAATAAAACCAAGACTCTCTTCTCTAAAAGCAGGAGACCTGTCTGGTGGACCCTGGCCATAAATAAGCTATACAACAGAAGGAAAAAGCTACAAAATTATAAAGCAAAATCCCAAAAAAGGAAGGCATCTCTGATCAGTACTAGCAAGAAACTACGATCCCTCATAAAATCATCAAAGGCCAGCTTCGAAAGAAAAATTGCCCAAGACGCTAAAGATAATCACAAGGCCTTCTTTAGTTATGTCAGGAATCTGGGTGGCAAACCCCAGATATGCTCTGAGTTAGTGCAAAATGGCAAAAAATACACTGAACCCACAGACATTGCCAACATCCTGGCAGACAGATTCAGTGCAAACGCCCCCCCCCTTCCCCCCCAAAAGAGCAAATGTCTATCCCAACAGAATGTAGCCTCCCAGACATCAGAGATGCACAGGTGAAAGTTGCCCTCTCCAAAGCAAAAAACACAGCATCAATGGGACCGGACGGTGTCCCGGGCTGCATCTTACACAAGCTCCAAGAAGAACTGAACCCTCACATAAAGTCACTGTTCAAACTCAGCCTTACTACAGGATAAGTACCCAAAGAATGGCATACAGCAACAGTGGTCCTGCTCCACAAAGGTGGTGCCACAATGGACCCCGGGAACTATCATCCTATAAGCCTGACTAGTCTGGTCTGCAAAGCTATGGAGCGAATCATCATGGAACTCATAAACAAAGACATTGGGAACCTCCAGACACTGGACCCTACCCAATTCGGCCTTGCTAAGGGCAGATCTTGCCTCCTAAACCTAGTTGACTTCTTTGAAATAGTTACCAAGGCCATAGATGAGGGGAAGGTAGTCCACACAGCCTACCTGGACCTAGCTAAAGCCTTCAACACAATACCCACTCGGGCATCATAAATAAGCTTACCAGCTTAAATATCAACCCCTATGTCACAAGATGGGTTACAAACTGGCTCAGGGATAGAACCCACATGGTCAGAATTGCATGTGCCATGTCAGACTCTAAACCAGTTACAAGTGGCATCCCACAAGGCTCAGTTCTGGGACCTCTTTTGTTCGGTATGTACTTCTCTGAGGTACAGGCTAACATGGGAGGACTATGGCTGACCAAGTTTACAGAGGACTGCAAACTGGGAGCCATAATCGACTCTCCGGCTGACACAAGCATCCTCCAAAAGGGTCTTACAGAGATGGATACCTGGCGCCAGAACCACAGCCTCAAGCTAAATGCCAAAAAGTGCATAGTCATCCCCTTTGGAAAAACAAAGTGCCCACAAATTACCACATAGGTGGTAATCCATTAAGTATGGAAGAAGTAATTAGGGATTTGGGGACCCAAGTAGATAGTAATCTCTCCTTTGACAATCACGTTGCCAAAGTGGTTAGAAAGACCTTCTATATAGCCCACCTTATCACAAAAGGGTTCACATCTAGATCAAGAGAGGTCATCGTACTCCTCTACTCATCACTCATCAGGCCCATAATCGAGTACAATGCCCCATTTGGGATGAACCTTACCCGACACCTGCAGCAACTGGAGACACCCCAAAAATACCTCACCAAGAGGATCACGGGCCTCAAACAGATGCCCTATGCAGTTCGATTGAAGAAACTCCAGCTCTACTCAGTTGCTTACCGCCTACTCAGAGGCGATCTATGCCTGACGTACAAAGCCATGTCTAACCCAGAATTAATGGACATGCTCCACCTCAGGAAATCCAAATCCCTTAGAGCTACACACTCCAGGGACTTGAACCTCAGCACAGCAATAAATAGGACATGCTGGAGGGACAGATTCATATCCCGGAGGCTCCTCTCACTCTGGAACAGGATCCCAGTTCATGTTAGGCAGAGCCCCTCACTGACCCTCTTCAAGAGAAATCTTGATGAGTGGATGGGAGATCGTAAGTTGACTCCTGGTATCTCTTCTGTGTCCCTGCTTGGCAGAGGCACAGTAAACTAACCTTTAAGGGCTATCTTCTGTGACCAACTATACAGAGGCACAGTTAACTAATCTGAAAGGGAGGCGAAAGCCAAACACACTCTGGCTAGGCTTATAAATGCCTTAGGGCAGATAGCTTAGTATCTACCTATAAACCTATGAACCTATGAACAAAAATATCTGATGTGTTTCCTTAGACTCCAACCAAGCCATAAGTTCATAGGTGTTTAACAGGCAAATGACCACAAGGGTCTTTTTAAGCCAAGCCATGCATCCCAAATCTCTGATAAGTTCTGATGCCCTTGATAAGTGTAAGAAGGGGCTTGGGAGATGAAACATTTACAAGCTAGGACATGGGAGATAAACCATTTACTAAGTGCCTGTGTCCATTAGAGACATAGGTGCCAAACCAGGAATGAATTCCCTGTTCCTTATCTAATTGTCCAGGTTAGGGAGGAACTCTGCTTTACACGGATGGGGAGCCTGTTCCAGAGACGAGGTAATCTCTGGGATACATACCTGTCTCTCCAGCAGGTCCTATTTATATCACAGGCAGGGTTCAAATCCTTAGAACAGGTAATACTGGTGCTGTTTGTTTTGCAGATATGCAGGAGGTCCATCAGCATGGGGTCTGACAATGCCCTGTATGTCAGGCATAGATATCCCCTCAAAAACCTGTAGGAGACAGAATACAGGGATAAAGCTTTGAGGTGGTCTGCATAGGACATTTTACTTAAGCTCTGTGTTCTTTTAGTGAGGAACCTCTGTGGACTTTCCAATTGTTGGATAAGGTTGGCTAGGCACATACCAAAGGGGGCACTGTATTTTATGATAGGTCTGATGAATGCCAACTACAGTGGAACAATGACTTCCTTGGACTTAGATGCCATACCTTTCTTTATAAGTTGTGCAACATAGAATGATTTCCTCACCACTGTAGACACATGATGGTCAAAGGCTAGATTACTATCTATGTATGTCCCTAAATCCCTGACTACTGGGTAACTCTAGGGGGTGTGTTGTCAATATGATAGTTACCGGGGTAGATGACTTCCAGAAGGATACTGTTATGCATTTCTTGGCATTAAGTTTTAGTCCATGGCTCTGACATCAGTTGTTTGTGTCAGCCCCTCCTGGAGAACATTTGTGTCAGTGCAGTGTTCAATTACAGCTCCTAATTTGCAATCATCTGCAAATTTAGTCAGCCAGAGATCACTGACATTTGGCCTTGACTTCAGAGAAGTAAATGCCAAAAAGGAGCGGTCCAAGGACTAATCCCAGAAGGACTCCACTTGTGACTGGCTTCTTTGTAGAGGTGGGCTCTTCAATTCTAACTTTCTGGGTCCTGTCTGTGAGCCAGTTGGCTATCTGTACCTAACCTCTTTAGTTTGTCAACAATGCCCAAGTGGGGTATTGCATCAAATGCCTTGATCAGGTCAAGGTAGGCAGTGTAAACCATTTTGCCCTCACCCATTGCTTTGGTGACCTTCTCAAAGAATTCCACCATTCCCATCATCTGTCAACATCTGTACTTAGATGCATCCCTACTTAAGGGAGTAACACTTATCAGCTAAAACAGGTACAATCATTTTGGCATATTTATAGAATGATAATTTTCTAAACTCCATTTTATCTGAGTATGTGAAGTTTACATATGGTAAAGAAAAAAACTTGACTTGGCTATTAGGCAAACATAAATACTATAAGCCCACTACACATGACAGTATTAGTGCTAGAACCTTTACCGTATGCCTTCCCTGTGGGAAGTACAATGATTGTAGATACATTGTTCAGACTAAGAGCTTTACATCCATGAACAGTCACACATGTTTTCAAATACATTAATTTATTACATGTCCCATGGCTTGGTTTACTTATTATATGGTACATTTTATCTGGTCAGACATTCAAACCATTTAGGTTACAGATCAGAGAGCATCTGCATGATAGTAGATGTAAAGAAAAACATTACTAATACACAGTGTATACATATTCATTTATAGACAAACAGCAGACTATTCATTGTTTACACGAAAAATTGAACTGCAAAGAACATTTTTTACAGGAAAAATTGAACTACAAAGAACATTTATGGATGGTAGAGCATGGGCATTATTTCCCCCTGTATTTAATAATACTCTTTAAGAATTATTTTTTCATTCTTTACATCAACTTATCTATATTTATTCACAGGAATTTGTGAACAACCATGCTACTATTGTGAACTGTTTCAAAACGTGTTTGTAGGATCATTCTGTGTGTGTGTGTGTGTGTGTGTGTGTGTGTGTGTGTGTGTGTGTGTGTGTGTGTGTGTGTGTGTCTGTCTGTGTTGTACCTTTAAATCCACTGTAGTTTATGGGCACATGCATATAAGCATTGAGCATGTGCAAGCAGGGTGCCATTTTGTGAAAGCATGTATATGTGTAGTAGTCAGCCAGTTAGCTAGTTCATCTAAGTTTTATGTTCCAGTCATCCATTCTGATGTGTTTGTTTGTAATGAACATCTTAAACGAACACCCAAGCCTCATTGTCATATTTGAATATACAAGACGAGCAACATGGTGTCAGAATGGGTTCCGAAGTCAAACTTCTTAAAACCATGAGGCGCACAGTCAAAAATAGAGGAATATACAGGAGTGTCTCAAACGACTCACAAATGACTCTCAAACAGGTCAGAAAATATTTTCAGGTACTTAAGCTCATTTAAATGCTTTTTCATTCAAAGAATATAAAGCAAAGCATTCAAAACATTCACAATGAATTACTGAATAAATGAAATGTTTGAAATTGTGATATACTGATAAAAGTACTCAAAATAATTGCGAAAATGTTTGAAACAATATCTGAATTGTATAAAATATTTGGAAAATAGAAAACTACTATATTTTTTCACAATGTACTACTTTTTCACATTAACTAAAACTATTCAAAGTGTCCAAAGTGTGCAAAACTGCTGGCAGTGTGTGCAGTATTACAGTACAGTCTTTTCAAAGAGTACAGTACCTGGTGTGTGTTTGAAACTTATTTGGCATGGCAGAGGGATTTTTACAGACCTGGTCTGCTTGTGTTTGATAACAATATTGCTGAAAATTGGAGAGTGTTTAAGCAAGAATATGATATTTTCTTATAGGCTGCTTTTTCTGAGAAAGACACACGTACAAAAGCATTTATTCTGCTTAATTTAGATGGTTCTGAAGCTACTGAGAGAGAACGTTCATTTGTGCATGCACCTGCTGTTTATGTAGAGGAGGGGGAAGACCACCCTATTGTGGTACAGGTTGAAACACAAGGAAGACCCTGAGTGCTTAAAATGTAAATGTAAATGTGGAACCCTCAAACTAATATTACAATGGAAAGGCACATATTTTACACAAGAGATCAGAAGCCTGGTGAAACTTTTGCAGCATATATAACTGACTTGAGAAATAATGCAAAAACGTGAAGATTTGGTGATCTGAGAGATGAGTTGATAAAAGACAGACTTATGTGTGGTATTAATAATGATGCAGTGAGAAAGATTTTGCTTTGAGACAGTAATTTAACTTTAAGCAAAGCCATAGAGATTTGTCAGATATATGAGCTTACAGAAAAGTATTCAAATATGTTCACAAAGGAGAACAGCATGCTTGCAGCTTCCTCCAGCACAAATGTTGATAGTGTTCAGCATGAGGTTAAGAGATATAGGCCAAAGGGTCCCACAATAAAACCCAGGGCAGCTTTGATAAAACCCAGGGCACATGCAGCAAAACCAAGGGGTGATTTGGGCTTTGCTAAATTAAAACCCATGGTAAACCTCATAACCAACTGTTGTAATTGTGGAGACAGTCATGAACCTAAACAAGAGAAGTGCTTAGCTTTTGGTCAGCAATGCTACAGATGTAAAAAGTGGAATCATTTTAGTAAGCTTTGTAAATCTAAAGAGGCACATTCTTTTATTAAGAGTGAGCATTCAAAGAAGCAAGTTGATCAAACAGAAAGCTGCAACCCTATCTTTTATGTTGATAGGAGGTGTCTCTGTTCTTGAGGAAAAGGTTAATGCAGTAGATTTGTTGGCAAAGAGCAAAGTATTTTGTGTTGTACTGATTAATCGGAGACCTGTTGAGCTCAAGGTTGATAGTACTTCAAAGTGCAATGCTATGTCTGCAGAAATGTTTGCTAAAGCAAAAGCTGGTGAAAAACTTGATTTGGCAAAGTATGCAAAGCTTGTTGCTTATGGTGGTGAAGAGATTCCAACAGAAGGCGTAGTAGTGCTTTCATGCTATTCTGCTGGGATCAGCCATGGCTTGCAGTTTTACGTAGTCAAAAGACATGTGCAGTCATTGTTAGGCCTCAAAGATAGTTTGAAAATGTTCATGGGCACGTGCATATAAGTGCTGAGCATGTGCAAGTAGAGTGCCATTTTGTGTAAGCAGCTGGAGTGAAAGCAGGTATGTGTGCAGCAGGCAGTCAGGTAGCTTGTTTGTTTAAGTTTTACGTTCCAGTCATCCATCCGGATGTGTTTGTGTGTAATAAATATCTTAAATGAACACCCAACCCTCATTATCTTATCTGAATAGACAAGAAGAGCGACAGTGTTGATTTGTTTTTATTTTCAGATTTGACCATTGGATGGAAGCATTGTGCTTTGTCTATATACTTTTTAATTTTTGGTTTATTTTTTTAAATATTTTTTTAAAATGTGTATCATCACATTGCTGAGACATATTTTAAGTTATTGTATTGATTTTCTGATTTTGTGGCATATTATTTGATTTTTATTTGATTTTCATTTATTACAGAAGCATGTTGCTAGTATCACCTGACATATATGTAATCACATAATTACAGATATATAGATAGATATACAGATATATAGCTAGATATAATAGAGATGTATACATATTTGTATATACACACACACACACACACACACACACACACACACACACACACACACACACACACACACGTAAGAGGATTCAATGCCATATTAACTGAGGAACATGTGATTATTATATATGTTTGTTTTTTGAGATGATTCCAGTGAATTGTCTGAAGATATCATTGATCCATATGTTGCTTTTGTTTGATGCACTGGTTTGAATGTGGACTAGTTATGTGCACTTAATTTTGTATTAATAGCTATTTTTGTGTTGGACTAGGTGGCTGTCTGTGTGTCATGAGATGGTTGTGACTCATAAGAAAGTGAATGAGTTTATCCACATTTACCTACTATACACTGAGGTTTGAATCATGAATTTTATGCTACGGAGACGTCTGGTAATCTCAAGAATTTCATAACATTGCTTACTGATGGCCTGGATGATGTTTCTCTGCTCCTACAGAAGGATGTTCAATAGGATACAGTCTGAACAGCGAGCTCTTCATCTGAATAGCAGTGAGGAGAACTCACCATGTTTTAATGCACTATTTATATTTATTATTTAATGAATCTGAAAAGGTACATACAGCATTTGTCCCTTAAAAATCTTAAAGCTTACAAAATTAAACACATGCCATCATAGGTTTAAGAAACCCAGTTTAGGGCATTTCTAAGGAAATGGAGAGCTGTACAACAAGCCTCCAATCTTTTTGTGGAATGCCTTATTGATATTATGAGTAACTAATAGTTAGTACAAATGGGAAGGTGAATGCAGTGCATAGTGAGTTTGTTTCATTTTCTACAGATCCACTATATAAGGGTAAACACAGGAACTGATGAATCTGTTGGATATCTTAGCTATGGACTTAAAAATAAGAACATCAATTAATGAATAAACAAGAATTTAATAATTATGCAAATAACAGAGCTCACATGGGCTAAACAAAAGAGATCTGCCTGTTAAGGGGGTGGTAACACTTCCACTAATAGTAAGCAACAAGCAAAGCAAAAGTATAAGCAGGCTGGTTTTCCAAATATTATTTTAAGGTAGTCTGAATCATCATTAATGGACAGTATAAGCAGGCTGGTTTTCCAAATATTATTTTAAGGTAGTCTGAATCATCATTAATGGACAGTAGTTTTACTGATTACAAATCTTTGAATTCTGATAACGATTTTAAAGAAATGCAGCCTAATAAATGCCCAAATGTTGGGGATGGTGATTTGTAATCACACCCTTTAGCTTTAAATATCTCAGTGTTAAATGTAAGCACCACAAACATAACAGGGACTTTTCAGTCTATCTTGAATGCCAAGATGACTTGACCTATTCTGATGATTATTTTGATTTGTTGTTTAATATTGGGGGTGTCTAGCAATGATTCTCAGAAAGATATAATAAATAAAGGCAACTCTTTTGATCCTAGATGTACTATTTCAGAATTTGATTTTGTTCAGGATCTCGAATAGCTTTGTAGGTTATTTGCCCCTAAATTGTGGTTCATGGATAAATAATCAAGTTTGTATGAAACATTTGATGTGATACAGTTAAAAGGCATGGCTATGGTGGCTTCTCTTGCCTCCATATATCCACACATTTTTATGGGGTATTTTGAATATATGTGTGTGTGTGTGTGTGTGTGTGTGTGTGTGTGTGTGTGTGTGTGTGTGTGTGTGTGTGCATGTGTGTGTGTATGTATACATATATATATATATATATATATATATATATATATATATATATATATATATATATATATATATAAAGAGAGAGAGAGATATATGCGTGTGTGTGTGTGTGTGTAAGCATACACACACACACACACACACACACACACATATATATCTATGTGTGTGTGTGTGTGTGTGTGTGTGTGTGTGTGTGTGTGTATAATAAATATATATATATATATATATATATATATATATGTGTGTGTGTGTGTGTGTGTGTGTGCATGAGTCTGTATATATAAAATGTAAATAATAATGTTTTCCTACACCACTTTCTTAAGTGATGCTGTTATCTTGAAGACTATTGAATGGTTTGGTCTAGGTATAAAGAAATATTTCAGGCATTTTTGTCTTATATTCCCATGTGCAAAATGGGAATTAGGGGTTGAGGATGGATGGATGGATTAATCATATCAGATCTGATATTCATTTTACACTGCATGTGAAGTTTTTAACCTAGATTGTTTTCTAGATGTATATATTGCATGTCTTATAGATGGAACTATACAAACTTCACTGCACCATAAGCCATTCTCTAGGAATTCCCTGTTACTGGCAGCTTACCATCCACCCCATATGAAGAATAACATTCTCAAATCACAGTTCATGCGTATTACATGTATATGCTCATCAGAGTTAGATTATCAGAACAAATCTAGGGATTTACATCACAAATTTATTTCACAGAAGATATAATATAGAAATGCTGGAAAAGGTTAAAAAGCAGATTGATTTGATGCCCAGGGAAAATATTTTACAATATAAAGGCAAGATAAATAATAATTTGTCATCATCTGTACTTAGGTTCTTCACTACTTATGTGTGTAACACTTTTCAACTAAGATCAGTGGTAAAATATTTTTTTGCATATTTTACAGGATGATCATTTTCTGAACTCTGGTCGGCTGCGGTGACGCAGAGGTTAGCATTGTTGCCTCACAGCAAAAGGTTCTCTGGTTCGATTTTCATCTGCAATACCTTCTGTGAGGAGTCTGCATGTCCTCCCTGTGGTTGAGTGAGTTTTAAAGACATCCATGTAGGTGAGTGTGTGTATGTGTTTGCTTCTGTGAAGGTTGGGCCCTGGGCTGGCAACTCGACACCATAAAGACATCACTGCCAATCACTGTGCGGACTGGTGATTTACTGTGGCGACCCCTAACCGTGAAAAGCCAAAAAACATAATTTTCTGAACTCTGTTTTACTAGGGTTAGTGAAAGTTACATATCATAAAGAGACGAACGTCAATCAGCTATTGTAAAAAGTTACCTAATGCACTACACAGACATACTCAGCAATATTTCACTATTGTTTTATATTGTTTGTTGCACAGATAAGTGTTTTAACAAACAGCAGACTATTTATTTTTACTTGAAAAACTGAATTACAAAGAATGTTTATAGATGGTAAAAATGGAATAATTATTTCCCCTTGGACTTATTGATACTTTTAAAGAAAATATATTTTCATTCTTTACATAACTTTATCACAGAAATTTGTGAATAACCATACTGCTGTTTCTAATTGTTTTAAAATATACTGATTTGTTGTCTGCACAAATAAAATGCACTCAAGATTCCTTAAGCTTGGTACTGGGATAATCTTCATCTAATTTGTCTTCCACTGCTGGCATCATGCTGGAATTCTGAAAAAGTTCTTCAGTAGTTAGCATTCCCCAGCATGGATCTCTGCCATTTGTAGAACTACAGGACTACCCATCTGCACCCATTACAACTAAACCTGAGAACCCTGTCTACCATAATCTCAGTCATTTTGCTGTCAAACAGAAACAAGTTGTACTCCTGTCAGCATGGCTTCTGACCTGGGCACACCAATGCTACTTATGATAGGTGCCATATAGATAATGTATCATGCAACAGGGGCAGGGACAGTAGAAATAGGTTTTCAGTCTTTGTTTACCTAACCAGAGCTTTTCAGTCTGTGGCCATGATTTAAGTATTTGAAAAATACTTACAAAACGCACTCTCCAAAGCTAAGAATACAGCATCCATGTGACCAGATGACATCCCGGGCTGTGTACTACATGAACTATAAAATGAACTGGCACCTCACCTAAGTGTCATGTTCAATCATAGCCTCACCTCAGGCTTTGTGCCCACTGAGTGGCGCACAGCTACAGTTATCCCACTCCACAAGGGGGGATCCACCTTGGATCCCAGGAGCTACTGCCCCATCAGTCTGACGAGCCTGATCTGCAAGGCCATAGAATGTATTATCATGGAACTTATAAACAAAGACATTGTCAGCCTTCAAACAATGGACCCCACCCAGTTTGGGTTTGTGAAGGGCTGATCTTGTCCCCTGAACCTGATTGACTTCTTCGAATCAGTCTCCAGAGCCATGGACGAGGGTAAGGTGGTCCACAAAGCCTATTTGGACCTCGCCAAGGCCTTTAACACCATCCCCCACTCTGGAATCATAGATAAACTTACTAAGCTGGGCATTAATCCCCTATGTCACTCGATGGGTTGCCAACTGGCTTACTGACAGAACCCACACTGTAAAAGTAGCTGACTCCAAATCCAGCTCCAGAAAAGTGACAAGTGGAGTACCTAAAGGTTCAGTCCTGGGACCACTCTTGTTTGGCATCTTCTTCTCTGAAGTACAGGCCAATACTAAGGGACTCTAGCTAACAAAGTTTGCAGATGACTGCAAACTGGGAGCCATTATTGAATCTCCAAATGATGTGGATACTCTACAAAAGGGCCTTACAGAAACAGATGCTTGGTGCCAGAGCCATGGGCTCAAGCTCAATGCCAAGAAATGTATAGTTATCCCCTTTGGGAAAAGAACATGTACCCGTGAATTACCACATAGGTGGCAGTACACTAAACACCGAAAATGTGATAAGAGACTTAGGGACACAGGTGGACAGTGGTTTCACCTTCGATAACCACATCACCACAACAGTCAGGAAATCCTTCTATGGGGCACACCTCATCACTAAGGGCTTTTCATCCAGAAAAAATGAGGTCATTGTCCCACTGTACTCATCCCTCATTAGACCCATTATAGAATAGAACGCCCCATTTGGTATGTACCTCTCAAGACACCTGCAACAACTAGAAAGGCCACAGAAATACCTCACTAAAACAATCACAGGCCTAAAGCAGATGCCCTATGCTGACCGCCTTAAAAACTCCAGCTGTACTCTGTCACATATCGTCTACTCAGAGGCGATCTCTGCTTAACATACAAGGCCATGTCAAACCCAGAGCTGTTGGACATGCTACACTTAAAGAAATCCCAATCCCTCAGAGCCACACGCTCCAGAGATCTAAACCTTGTCATCACAATAAACAAAACATGCTGGAGGGATAGGTTCCTGACCCAGAGACTCCCCAGACTCTGGAATAGACTGCCCATACATGTCAAGCAGAGTGCCTCTTTGGCCCTCTTCAAAAGAAACCTTGACGATTGGATGGGAGAAAGTAAATTCACCCTGGGGATCACGTCAGTCACCCTGCTAGACAGGGGTCCAGGAAGTAAATAGTGTGGGAAGAAATAGCCAGGGAATTGTTATGGCTAGGCTTGTATAGGCCCTAGGGCCAATAGCCTAGTACCAACCTATGAACCTATGAAAATCTCTGGGAATTTGGCATTTAACCACTCACATAAGCAGTTCCAGAACAACTTTATTGGGCAGATTTGTAAGGTTAAAGTATACCAAGTGCTCTCATTATCCGACATATCCCATACAGAAGTTATGCAAGGATCCTGTTTCAATTCCCTGCTCTTTTGTTTCTTTACAATGATCCTTATCTAAGATATTGTGCACATTTCAGCAACCTGTTCACTGGTAATCTGGTCTCCCTTCAGTTATCCACTCAGACTTTTGTCTTGTTATATTCTTGAAAGATACTCACATGGAGACCATAACAAACCGCTTTATTGACAGAGAGACTAAGCACAGACTAAGTGCTGCACACATGAACAGTTACTTTAAATAGGAGTACACAGACTCATTTTTACACAGTTACGTACACAGCTGAAAACACCACATCACCTCCATTTTGGATTAGATCTGTTAAATAAATGGGTGAGGTAAAACGGTATCTGTGTTATCCATAGATGAAGTGTTTTCTGTAGTTCTGGAAGACAGACAGTGCCTTTCATGTTCAGAGCCACTACCATTAGCAGCATAAATTAATAGAGCAGACGATGAGGTGGTCTTCTAATGCTCCATAATTTACACAGCTCTGAGACTGATTTTCAGTTTACAACACACTCACTATTGATGTTCCCCTGTGTGGAATCAGAGAATAAATCAGCTTAGGAAACTGATTCATGTTCCTCATTCAGCACATTATCACAGCCACTTTCTCATCAGGATTCACTGTCTCTCTCTCTCTCTCTCTCTCTGGAGAACCAGTGTCCATATCCATTACTGGTCTAGGTCTCACTTTGTCAGAATTTTTCCTGTAGGAGTTCTCTGTATCGTTTCCTTGAACTCAATATCAAATTGAATCTGCTTTTATACAAGATATTTCATAGAATCCACTTTATACTTTCTCAGAGGTTTCCCACAGATAAACTGAATATTCTTTATTGAATGACCTGTCCCTTACATGCTTGTCTTGATGGAAATGCTTCCAGCATTCTTTTCATTGAACATTCCCATTAAGACATAGTTTCACAAAGTGGGAACTGGTTCTAGCCTTGCTCTGAGGCAGACTGATGGAGCCTTGAGTGTGACACAGTTAACTGGGGGTTTTATTATCAGTCCCGGCACTAGATGAGCCAGGCAGGGAGGGGAAGGAGTGAAGGGTCATGTTCTGTTCACCTCTCCCAGGGAGTGGGGATGATTATGTACACTCATGGGCACACACAGCTAGTGCAATTTCCCTGATAGATACAGAGGAAACAACCGTGTAAGCACTTGGTGGAGGGACAGGATAATTTGGAGGGAATGCCCTTTCTGAAAGTGCGTAGGTGTCCTCCTCAGTCAGTCCATTGTACACCCCTCCTCAGCACTCAGTTGGGGGTATGAGGGTTTAGGACCACAAAAGCAGAAAAGAAAACACAAACCTCTTCTGATGACTGTCTCCTTCCAGATGTCAGACAGTAGGGCCAAAAAGAGGAAAAAAAAGTCTGAACTTGTTCTGATTCTTAAGAACAGTTTTTAGCCATCTGTCTGCACAATTCAGAGCTGTTCTTTACTGAAACATAAATTATATACTTTGAACTGAGCTGTTACATTCCCATTAACGTTAGTTAATATTACATATTTTACCCTGCTCAGACTATGGCTATGGCCTTTAGAATACCACACCTCAATTGTCATAAATTTAAGTAAGTTGTTGCACAACTCTTAATTCTCCTATTACCTGCTGACTACCTCTACTCTTCTTTTATGTCCTTTTACCCGCTCCCTATGCCTTCTTGGCTACAACTCATTTTTCTTCCATCATCTACACAAAGATCATCAAAATAAATCCATTCTAAAACTTGTGACTTATTCCCTTCCTGTTTTCTGATAATATTCCTTGGCTGACCTATTACACATGTTCAAAATACTGTTTAAACTTTTATGCCATTTTTGGACAGACTTCTTCTTTAGATTCTTACCTCATGACTGTTACTGTCTCTGTTTCTTTATATACAGTTGCCTTTGACTGTATTTTTCATGATTAATACATATACCTTGAAATAATAACATAACTATTCCTGGAGGTTTACACTGACACTTTTTTTAATATGTTACCGTACCTTTTCTTCTTCTCTTATTAACCTGCTAAATTCACTTTTTTACTGACCACTGATCGTTTGTAACAAGTAATTTGTTTTGGCTCTTTTATCTTTGAGCTTTCTTTAAACAAAGTTTTGCCCTGTGAACCTTACTTCTTACATGAACTTCTATCATGAAAATTTCTTTCCTAGATGTTGTATAAAAAAGGGCTATAACCAAAGAAACTTGTATTTTATTTTATTTATTTTATTTATTTATTTATTTGCAGTTTGTTTACCAGGGTGGTCCATTGGGCCTTAAGGAGCCCATTTTCAATGGAGTCCTGGGGAGAAAAGCTCCAAAGATACAACTAGTTATAATAACAGTATTACAAAAAAAAAAAAAAAAAAATACAACTAGTTATAATTACAGTGTCACAAAAATATTAAAAAATAATTCTGTTACACAGAGTACTAAGAAGACAAAACTATGAATCTACTAGATACTGATGCAGTGGTTAAGAGAATTAAGAAAATAAAATGTCAGAGTAGATAAAGTATCAGAGTTGTAGCAATGATCAATAGCAGGGTAGATGCAATATCCCAATGTTAAATGTCAGAGAAAAGTATTACAATGTTAGGAATAGTCAATGTCAGGGTAGAAAAAGAATCATGGTATTAATAATTGAGTTTGTTCAGTTGTAAAAGGTAGTGCAAAGTACCCCAATATAAATGTTTTAAGGAGGACTAAAGAGAGACAGTTACTAAGAAGGTATCAACAGAAGCGTTTGAGGTAGGGAGGGATTATAGATAGAGATATTATGTAGGATGAGAGCAAGAGCATTCCCACAGTGATGTTAGGTGAGAGTGGAGAAGAGATTTAAAGACAGAGAGGCTACTTGTGGTACGGATGAGAGGTGGGAGGGAGTTCCAGTGGCGTGCGAGGCAGAAGGAAAGGAGATGTTTGCCAGGTGGGTGGGAGGGTTTATGCAGTTCAATTAGATTTTGTTGATTGGATCGTAGGCATCTGTTAGGAAGATGCATTTTAAAGGTTGAGATGAGGGAGGGGCAGAGAGAGGCATTAAATATAAGTTTATGTGCTTGTATGAGTTGTGTATAGATGAGATAATTGGGGAGTTCAAGCCATTTCAGTTGGTGTAGGGAGGTACAGTGATGGGTGTTGGATCTGTGGCCAGTTGTGAATTTTGCGATCTTATAGTAGCAGGAAGAAAGTTTAGATTTGAGGGAGGAGTGCAGGTTGGTAAGGATAGAGGCTCCATATAGTAGGGATGGGGTTAGGTAAGTGTTAGTAAGAGTGAGCCTGGTGGGGGGAGAGATAAATTGGTAATGGCGGTAAAGCATGCCTAATTTTTTGTGAGTTTTTTTGATATTTGCCTGCAAATGGTTGTCAAACTTTAGTTGGTCATCAATTAGGATACCCAAGAGTTTGGCAGTAGAGACAGTTTCAAGAGAAGTGTTATCTTTACTGGTAATAAGGAAAGAGTGTTTATCTAGGGTAATGCTTCTGGAGGGGGAAAATAACATCAGTTTAGTCTTATTAGCATTTAGTGCTAAATGATTCTGAAGCATCCATAGTTCTGTAGCAGAGAATGCTTCTTGGGTAAGTTTCATTAGTGTAGATGAGCAGGAGGAAGAGCAGATTATTGTTGAATCGTCTGCATATTGAACAAGTTTAGAGTGAGGGATGGCCTGGTGGAAGTCATTGATGAAGATGTTAAATAGAAGGGGTCCTAGAATTGAGCCTTGGGGTACACCAGTGGCTGTAAATTGGAAAGGGGAAATTGCTTTTTTCCACTTGACTGCTTGTTATCTGATAAATAGCTGGTGAACCAGTTAATAGAGGAGTGGGATAAGTGTAGTTTGGAGAGCTTAGTAAGAAGAAGGTTATGAGAGATGGTGTCGAATGCTTTAGAGAGGTCTAAGAGGAGGGTGGAAATGATGAGACCAGAGTCACGGGCCTTTGTTTTGCATAGTAATTATGGTGTTCCTAGTTAGCCAAGGGACAGATTTACTTTTTATGCGTTTAGTTCTTAATGGAGCAAAGGAGTCAAGCAAACCTAGGAAGGTTGTATTGAAGTAAGTAACTGCATTATCAAGGGATAAAGTTCTTAATGGATTCCAGTTGGTTCTTTTTAGAGTGTTGGAGAAAGCATTGTGGTTAAAGTCTTTTAAGAGGCGAGTAGTGATGTAGGAGTGGGATAGTTGAAGGAAGAAGGGAAGGCGAAGGGCAAAAGTGGGAGATGGTCTCCAAGTGGATCAGGAAGGGTACCACTCTTGGAGTAGTAGTGTGGGTGGGAAACTAGAATCCAGTCTAAGGTGCTGCCAGATATGAGGTCTTTGGAGGGTCTGGTTGGGGAGTTAATAAGTTGTGTGAAGTTATAAAGATTTATATTGATGGAGTTGGATGGGGATTGTATGTTTTCCCAGTTAATGTTAACATCTCCAAGGATTATAGTTTCATTTGTGATATTGGATGAGAGCCAGGAGAGAATGTCTTCTAGGACAGGGATATTATCCCCAGGAGGGATGTAAAGAGTGGCTATGCAGATGGATTTTTGTTTGTTTACTTGAAGAAGGGTTAAAAGTAATTCAGCTTTTCCAAAATTGGGGACAGGTTTAGAGTAGGGGGTGACTGAAAGGGACGAGGGGAGGAGGAGACTTACACCTCCTCCTTTTTTATGAGTTCTATCATGTCTGATGATACTGTAGTTAGGTGGAGTAAGTTCCGAGTCTTTAATGTGTGGCTTGAGCCATGTTTCTGATATGGAAAGAAAATCAGGTTTGTTATGATGGAGCCAGGCATGAAGTTGTGGGATTTTATTACATATGCTTTGGGCATTGAGTGCGGTAAAGTGGAGGGGCCTACTAATTGAGTGGGGAACAGGAGATGGGGAGGGAGAGATGGGAGTGGCAGAAGGACCGGGATTTGGGTGTATATCTCCAGAGGTAAGTATGGAGATAGTGTGGTGTATGAGGTAAGAGAGGTGCTTAAGAAACTTGGTATTGGGTTTGAAGTTGGAGGAGTGTGTTGGGTTGGGAGTGGTGTGTATTTGAATAGTGGTTCTAGGGTGTGATAGGAATTTGTAGTTGAAGAGCAAGGAATTGTTGTGGGAGTAGAGGTTAGGGGATATGAAGAATGAGGAGTGAATTAGTTGTAAGGGTGGGGAGGTGGTAGAATGGGATGGGGGTGTGTGATTGGTATAAAGATGTCTGGTGAGATAGTGTATGTAGGAAAGGCAGATAGGTAGTAGTAACAGAGCTGTAAAGGTTAATGGTTTAGTATACATGATGTATATCAAGAGTAATACTGCAGCAGTGTATCTATGTTAGGGAGGTAATAGTGATAGTTGTTTAAGAACTATGATTTTATGTGAAGTAGATAGGTTAAGCAGGAGAGTAGGTGAGATAGGAGTGAGTAATTGGTGGGTTATAAGTGATGAGTTAATTAGGTGAGGCTGGAGGGTGTGGATGGAGGGAGTGGCCTATTAGGTATAAAGATAGCTGTACTGGGGGCGGGTGGGAATTGGGGGCAGGGTAGGGGAGCGGAGTGAGCCCGCAGGGCGAATGGAGCGGGAAGAGCAAAAGGAAGGTAGAAGGCAGGTCTGCCTGGAAACAATCAGGAGAGTATAGGGCAAGTAGATGGTGAGTATATAGTATTGCTAAGAGAATAGTTGGCATATATATAAGAGCAGAGAGGTTTTGGAGGACCACACAGGGCACAAATTACATAGACAGCTATACTTACAGAAAGTCAGAGAGGAAAGGCTGAGATGGACTAGACAGTGAGAGAAAAGGAGGGGGAGAGAAGATATACTAGCAGCGAGGAGCAGGAGAAAAACAAAGTAGAGATAGTAGTATCTTCAAGGTAGTAAGTGGGAGACTATAGTCAGTAAGAATAGGCAGAAATGCAGTGAGAGCGGGTATGGGCTTAAGGTCCGGGGAGGAGAAAAGTAAGAATGGTAGAATAGCACAAGAACAGTATAAAGGCTGAGGGTAGCTGCAGAGATAGAACAGGGGCTGCTGGCATCTGCTTTATGTGGTAACTAGCAGGGGAGCACTATAAAGGCTATTATATCATTCACTCTAACATTAACCAAGACACTAGTTCATCATATAGCACATTCTACAGGGACACATACTTCCAAGGGACATTTTGATTAAACTGTTTGTTGGCTCCTAGACCGATGGTTATGGGTGCAGACATTAGGATACACAACACACTGTAGTTGGTACTGTGGCCACAAGAAAAACCACAGGGGAGAGTCCTGTAGGGCTACAAGAAAAAACAAAGAGGAGAGGGATTATTTTAGAGCAATGCTTAGGAAAAAGAGGAAGGTACAAAAGAAAACACTGAGGGTATAAAAAAGTGAATATAGGTAGGCAAATACAGGTTAACTAGCACCAGCATCCACTGTATGGGTGACCTATTGACAAAATTAGATTGGTACACAGCAGCATTTAGACTATTTACAAATATATACAGTAAAAAAACAGCAGGTAATGGTAGTGCAATAATGATATTCACAATAGGTATCCAGTAGAAATAGTAGATAGTGGCAGTGAAGTAAATACATTCACAAGACCAAATATATACAGTAAAAACAGCAGGTAATGGCAGTGCAGTAATGATATTCACAAAAGGTATTCAGTAAAAAATAGCAGATAGGGGCACTGCAGTAAATACATTCACAAGACCAGATAAAGCATAACTTCAGTGATGTTATGAACATGAATAGTATTGTACAGTAATTGCAAGCAATTATCCCTCTGTCTGTTTTAAATGTGACCACCATAGAAGTAAAATGCACTTGAGACTTTGGGATAAAGGGTCACCTTGCAAATACAATTAGGCGTGAAATGTATCCTGTATTCAGTTCCCTGGTAAACACAGCATTAGTGAGATGGTTATAATTCCCTACTAAGCTATTGCCTTTTGCAACTGCATGAACTAGCAATTTGATTTCCTAAATCCTAGACACCCGGATAATTACTATAAATGCAGATTAGTAGGCTAATAGTTATATTGCATTTATACTATTCTATGGCTTCATAAGTGAAGGACAGCGATAAAAATTAGTTAAATAAACATACTGAGTGCAAGCATATAGCCCTAGTGTCCTGTGTGACCAACATGTAGCACGAGATACACCTAATTACAGGAGTCTCCCAAAACAGTATGAAATAATAGATAATTCATAGAGGAAACAAGTTGTGAGTGTTCGTCTAGTCTTGGCGCTTCTTGCGCTTAAATAGTTAAGTTTCAAAAACCTGTATATAACATTGTTTGGTGCTTCTTGCGCTTAAATAGTTGTGTTTCAAAACCTAATACAGTCCCAAGCAAATCAAGTACTGTTTTCCTAAGGTTTCCATTAAACAGGGACAAGTTTTGTTAAAAAAACAAAACAAAACAATGTTACGGCGTTCACAGCTAATAAAATGAATAGTTATGGGTGTCCGTATAAACCCGTTGCCTCTTGAGTTCAAACAGATTGGTCTCTGAGAGCTAATACAATCCCATGTTAAAACTACTTATTTTTAACATTTAAATATGCACAGTTCTCCTGGAGATCTAACCCCTGTATGTTTTGTAATTGTGCACATTAAGATGACTTAGCAAGGAGGACAAAAACATGTTGCAGTCTGCCATACTTTCATGTATAGTATATAACTAGCCTGTAGAGGCCCTACATAGCACCCGAGGTGCAATTCTCTACATGCAACAAAGCCACTCATTGACTGGGTATATATATGACTGCATCTAGCCAACGTCTCAAAATTCCACAGTTTATGCCTTAAACCATGCCCCTTACCTGAATTCATGTGGTTGCTTCTGAAGCACATCCTTTTATTTAATGTTAATTCTTTAAAATATAATCTAGGTTGTACCATATGATCTTACTGCACAGCCGTATGGTTTCCCTGAAACACCAGTCCTTGTGCAACCTCAAAGAAGTGAATTGACATGTTTTATTTATTTGTTTGTTTATTTACTTTCCTTTGACTAAAACATTGCATCAGTGTATTACTAAACCAGTAAACGCATCCATACAGATACATTTGCTGATGTCTGGTAGTGTGACCACGACACCATCAAACAAGATACCACAAAAATGCAGAATCATGCATTGCCACGTCTTTCTGTATACTTAATTCTTTGGAAACTTCTGGCTACTGCTCTGAAACCTTTCTTCAGTTCTGATATTAATTTTAATAAATCTAGATCTCCATTTACCCAAGCCTATTATTATTATTATTACTCAGATATAGTAAACCATTTTCAAATGATTTCCTGACCTGTGGTCTCACAACAATCAAGGATAACACAACTCACACATTTTAAGCAATATTTCCATCTTCAGACTGAAGACCTGGTTGGATTAAAACAAGCCTGTTAGCTTGCAAGGTTAAAGCAGCTTGCCTTAAATCATGCTTCCTGATATCTTTTTTATTAGCTTTTTATTAACTTCATAGCTTTGATTATATAAAACTTCCTAGATGAATTTTATATGTCCTGTTAATGCGTACACTATGTGTACAGGATCTGTATTCAAGAACATCCTTACCACATTTGTTGTGGTTACTAGTCACTCCTAAATATTACACTATGTACATGTAGTCTGTACTTTGTGATAACCTTTATGAATCCCCCTCGATATTTAAGTCTGCAAGAAAACTTGTAGGAAAACTAAAATTTGGAAGAAAAAGGTGTGAGTTAAGCTTGTGTTGTCTATTCTTTCAGAACAGTGTACACTCAGTGTAGGCATTAATAAATTCTAGGGTCTGTCTGGCTTACAAGTCACAGTCAACTCATAGAGGGACCCAGTGAACAACCACCACTATCCATGAAGCTTACAAGACAAAGGAGAAATTGAAGTAGTTGCTAGGTCTTTTTTCCATATCATACATGCAGCAAAAAATGAGTGCTAAGTTGTGCATTGGTCCCAATCTACATCCAGAGACAGCCAGCCACTAGAAGACTATAGTGAAAGTCACCTCACTCGAGATGGTGACCGGAACATCTTTGTTCCTTTGCTAATTTTCTCTAATAAATTCAGCTACCACTTGCCTATTTTCTATGCCCCTACTTACAATAATTCCTATTTGTAAAATCTCCTTTCTTCATTCCAGTGTTGGCTTATTTCTAAAAATATATTCTGCTACTTTGTAAATATGATATAGTATTATGTATACTTGCTATTGTTCTCCTTAAGCACATGCATCCAAAACCCTACTCTCACCTTATTTCATGCCCCTCCCCACTTGATTCAACATAATTTCTTTCTACTTTCATTTGCGGTTTTCTGGCTGTGATGTACATATGCACCTTAACTGTGTGGCTATAAAGTATTCCTTCAAACCTGATAATATAAAAACACCTTATTTTTTTGGGAGAAACAACTTATCCCACTTAACTCTTGCTCCCCTCCAAGTAAATTCTTTCAGTTCTATATTAATTATGGTCTCCATCTTCTTTTCTGGTTGATAAACATATGTCTGACCTATATATATAATATTAAAGGGACTAGAAACATTTTAACTTCTTGTACCTTGCTATCCATATCCATAGTCAAGAGCTTCCATCTTCTCAGTGTTGTGCTATGTTTTTAGACTCTTCCTACATATTCTTACCTGTCATAATAGAATCTTTTTTAATCCAGTCTCCTAAATACTTCATCTTGTCATGTCCCCATAAATATGGATATTACTGAAACAATTCATGTGTAGGAATATACTCCACTGCTACAGCCTTTGTTTTGTCTTCATTTATTTTATATCATGAAGAAAATGAAATTATCTCAAATTGTTCCGCAACACTGAAATATCCTTTTCTGGATTTATCAAGTAGAAACTGATATCATCTGCAAGTAAGGCTAAATTTGTGTATCATCCCAATTACACCCTTGAATCTGTGAGTCCCTTATTTTCTTTGTCAATAGCTCCAAGTTTAAGGCAAATAACAAAGGGGGAAGATGACAGTCAAGTCCGTTCCTCTGTTCAAACAAAGCTTGTCAGAGAGGAGCCCTCCCACCTCACTTCTTGCCTCTGACCCTTTATATACATCTTCCTAAATAACTCCATTATTCTATCAGGAAAGCCAACTGCTGCCATTGCCCTACAGAAAAAATCCCAGCTAACTCTACTGAAGGCCTTCTCTGCATCAAGACCCATCAAAAATAGTGGTGTCTTCCTGCACTCTGCTTCCCTCTGGATCATCAATGTATCATTCTGTTAATGTAGTCAAATGTTTGCCTCCCTTCCAATAATCCACATTAATCCATATCTGTCAATTTGGCAATACCATAGCCATTCTCTTAAGCTATCATACACATAAATGCTTTATAATCATGGTTCAAATTTGAAATAGTTGTATGTGAAGTTGGGTTTAAAGGGACTTTTTCCTCCTTGGATAGTACAACCATCATAGCTTTCTTACAAGATACTGGTACTGTCAAACTTCCCAACATGGCTTCACATTGAGTAACAGCTTAATTCTAGCTCTACCAGTGTGAAAACAGAAACTTAGCAGAGAAAGCCGGTGGATTTATACTTCTGGGTAAATTTCAGTAACTGGCTAGTAAGTGGATTGCCTGGATGCCAGGAAAAAAATACAGAGGATCTGAAGGAAAATCAGCTACAAAAGGTTATGAAAAAACACTGACTGGGAAAAGTACAGCAGCTGTTCAGCAAAAAGCAGTACAAGCTCCAGACATGACTTCCAGTAACCTAGAGAAAAGTATAAGACAACTGCACACTGACCTGATTAAAATAAATGAAACACTGATGGAGTATATCAACTCAAACAACAAAAGACTAGAAAAAATGGAAGAAGTATTAAACAGCTATTCAGATGAGGTAATAAAACTGCAAAAATCAAAATGAAGAAAAGACCAGATGAATATGAGACTGCTCAAGAAGAGATGTTTCAAAAAATAATAGAATTAGAGGACAAAACATGTAGGAAAAGCTATTCTGTTTTTTCAAGTACTATTTGGATCACTTATTTGTGTGTTTTTAATAAAGAAGATTCAACTTGAACTAGCTTGTGCTTCCCTACTTTCATTAGTGGATTTATACTTTGGAAAGTTTTTTAAAGAAAGTATTTCTACCACCTGTTATTAGGTGGGATATTCACAGTATGATTTTTATTAGGTGCCTAAGCTCTAAGGAACTCTACGGAATCTTAGATTTTCCACACACAGAAGTTTCCTAATTATTTGCTATTATTTATTATTAATTGGTTATCCGATGCCCAATTAATACTCAACCCCAACAAAACTAAACTACTCATCTTCCAACCCACCAAACATACTCAAAACAACTCTCACTTTAACATCACAGCAAAAGACAACACCACTATATACCCAACTGAACACACCAAATTGCTAGGAGTGGAAATAGACTATAAACTTAAATTTGACATTCACATATCCATGACCATAAAAAAGTCCACAAAAAACTAGGAGCATTATACAGAAATAAGCAACTTCTCACCAAAGCAGCAAATATTTCAGTAGCAAATTCCCACCTTATCTCCACCCTACTTTATGCCTCTCCAATATATACCAACCTAAGTTAATGCGATCTAAACAAGCTATAGACCTGCTACAACAAAATCCCCAAATTCGCCACAGGGGCATTCTACCGTAGTCACCACTGTCTCTCGCTTGCTGAACTGGGCTGGCTTGAACTCCCTCACCTCCTTCAGTGGTATCAACTCTCACTCACCCACAAACTAGTAAACCATCCACTAAATGTCCTATCCCTCCAGAATCTACTCCAACCCAATCGTACCACCAGACCACTAAGATCCAGCAACAAAAATCACTTGCAGATCACTAAAGCCAATAACTCTGCTGGTGAAGCACTATTCTCTTGCACCATAGCCAAATTATGGAACTCCATCCCACCCACAATTACCTCCATACCATCATGCACCCACTTCAAAACTTTACTAAAAGCGCACCTAAAAACATGCTGGCTATGCCCTTGCAACTCCCGCTCTAATATCACCCACCCCATCCAACCACTACCTTTCTTTACACTCCACTAACTACCTTGATTATAACAAGCTCAGATGCTCATAAGCCTAGTACTTATTATACAGCAGGAACTTCTTATTGTAACATTTGTTAATGTCTGTTATATACTTCACAGATAAGGATTCTAGTTGTCTACTGATGTACCATGTTCTTCATCTGTAAATATGTTGTAAGTAATTGCTATATTAAATTGTTAATCTCTATGTAATCCAATGTTTATTTTAACTGTGGAGCTTTTCTCCCCGGGCCTCCGCTGAAAATGGACCTACGTCCAGTCGGACACTCCCGGTCAACAAATGTAAATAAATACATAAATAATAAATATATTTGAAAACTGTGATTTTCTGCTGTAGCAGAGAGGCTGGAAGGAGCAGACTGTATTAATTTTATGAAAGCACAAATAAACAACTAGACTGGTACTCCATATCAGGAGCTGTTAATTGAAAGGGCACATCGTGTGTATGCTCCAAACCTGGTTATGAGAAAGCACAATAAATCTTTAATAGTAAAGATGCAATCCTACCAGCAGAAAGAGTTGATTCTGACAAAACTGTGGCAGAAAGACAAAGTACTAAAAGTGTGGGACAGAAGAGTGTTTGTGGAGAATGATTACTCATTGTACACTAGGCAGAAGAGGAGTAACTTTATTCCACTACTCAGGGAATGTTCAGAAGCAGGCATGAGATTCAAACTGCAGTATACATCTATCTTCAAACTAATCTTCGTTGGAGGGACAAAATAATTTTTTGATGAAGCACATGATAAGGAGGAAATACAAAGGCTCAGCCAACAAAAAGTCAGCTGTGAAACAGAAGGAGATTCTGCTTCTTGTTCTTCTGGTAATAAAGACCACAGAGAGACTGAGCCAGTGAAATATTTACCAATGTTTCCATGGAAAATGCTTGAGAGAAGGAAAAAATGCACAAGAGTCAACTAGAAGAATCAAGAGTACATTGGAAATGAAGCAGAGCCAGGATTTGGTAGATGGAGATGAACAGGAACAAAACCAGTAACTTTGAAATTGACAAATGTAGGATTACAAAGTAATAATTATATTTGTGAAACATGACAGAACAAGAAACTCTGAAAATATTGGACTCTTGGACTTTGCTAAACTTGTAGGGGACTCTAAAGCACATCCCATACTTCATGTCATTAATGTACAGAAAAACACTTAGGTGAGGGGAAGAGGATGGAGAAAGTAAACTGTAAGTAAAATTTTTTTCTTAATAGTACTATATTTATAGACAATGATTTTCTTTGCATGCTACAAAGTACATTTTTCTAAGTTATTTTTAAGTGTAACGGTGATACTAATGTAAACAGGTGCTCCTGTTTTTCTTATTTCTCATTTTCCCTTCTCTCTTTCTCCTTGTTCAATTTTAAGAACAAAAGTCTGGTTAAAAGAGCATGACAAAAGAAAACAATTGTGTGCTTTTTCTCATTCTTCCTTGGGGAAGAACTGGATTAAAAGCCTTAGCTTGATCTAGTAACAATTTTTCAGGGAAAGCAAGTAAATGAAAAATAATATTGAATACTACAAAGTTTCTCCTAGGAGATAAATGTATGATTAGTAGCAATTCTGTATCTGGTCCTCGTGTCTCCAGGAGACAATCTGATAAAGACAAATGGCTAGAAGCTACTGTTGTTTGAAACCATTCAATTGGTTACTCAACTGGGAGTGCTATAAAGATAAGACAAAACCAGACAGCACTTAGTTGAAGCACAGGCTGCACCATGAGTCTTAGCATAGATAACCTTTCTTTTAGGTTAACTCAAGTTTGTGAGTGTGGCTGTCAGTTTGGAACATTTGGTACTATCAGGAGGGTAAAATTACAATATTTGAAGATATACATAGTTTTGTGTGTTCTTATTAAGTTAATATGTTTTAGAAGGGTACTTTTTTTTGAGGGCTTTCAATAAAACAAAAATTTTGTAAGACATGACATAGGCTCAAATGGATATGACAAGAAACAACTGTATAAAAGATCAACCTGCCAAATAGTGTATGCATGTAACAAAAAAGCTGAAACTAGATACTTAACAAAAAGCTGTTAAACATAAAAGGTGGGAATAATAATGCTTCAATACAATGATGCGTTCTATAATGTCTTTAAATATCAATGGTCTCACAGATAAATACAAAAAGAAAGAGTAGTGAACTATACTAAAAATGTAGAGTGCAAATAGTTATGCTACAGGAGAAACACTTGGAAATAACTGAATATGTGGATTTGATAAAGTAAGGTTTTCAGGATGGTTATTCAGCAGAATACCTGGGACTAAAAAGAGGGGTGCTTATAATAATTGCAAGAGGAGCTCCAATAGTGATCAAAAAAGATAAAAAAGACAATAATGGTAGATTTGTAGTACTAAGGGACTTCTGGCAAGGGAGGAGGATTACACTGGCATGTATTTATATTCCACCTAAAAGTGCTATAACAGAGCTTAAGAAAATTCTGGGAGAAATAATCAGCTTTCAGCAAGGACTATTACTTAAAGGTGAGGACTGGAATTTGTTTTGCAAAAATGAGGATGTATCTGGGGGTGCAGAAAGGAAAATATAACAAAGGAGGTTAGAATTTTGAAGACATTTATGAAAATATTTGGCATGGAAGATGTGAATTCAGTACTAGGAGTATGGAGTGAATTTACATATTATTCCCCAAGTTACAAAAACTGGGCTAGAATGACAGAGTTTACATTCCACAGGAACATCGGCATTTAATTGAAGGTCTTGATATGCGCCCAATAACTATTTCAGATCATGCATTAATAATAACTAAAATAAAAATACAGGGTAATGAAATAAAAATGAGACACTGGCATTTTCCCACCTACCTCTTGAAAAGAGAGAAATTTAAGGAACGGGTAGTGGAAATTATTCAGGCACTACTAGAGGAGATAGAAATTTCTTCTGAAGATGTAGTTAGGGAGTGGGATAAAATTAAAGTGGAGTTTAAAAATAGGGTGGAAATAAAAGAAAAGGATATATGGTTAAGAAGTAACAAGAATTATTTAGAGGGACTGACAAGAACTGCAAAATAGGGGGAATCTCACAGAACAAGAAGAGGAGCAACTGCAGAATGCTAAATGGAAAATAAAGGATTACCTCGATAATACGCATGACTTTAGAAAGATTGTTGTTAAGCAACTGTTTTTGATAATAGCTCTAAAGCAAAAACTTTTAGCACAATGACTCAGGAAACAGAAGGTAGAAAGGGCTGCCACCAAGTTAGGGAACCTACAGGAAGGAAGATACGAGATCCTGTAGAATTATTAGAAATATTTCAGAAATTCTATGAAAGTCTGTATAAAGCAGAGAAATATGGAAATCCAAAAAGGTACAAATGGAAATATTTATGGAAATACTAAATATGCTAAAGTTAGAGGAAGATAAGGCTCAATTACTAACAAAATAGGAGGAGATGAGATAAAAATGGTGATGTATAACTAATCTACAGGAAAGTCCCAAGGAATAGATGGTATTCCTGTAGAAGTCTGGAAGCTAGGAGGGAAAAAAATGATAAAGATCTGGAAGGTTTTGTTTAACAGTATTTTAAGAGGAGGAGAAGAACAGGCAACTTGGAAGAAAGTGGTGGTAGCTGTAATACCTAAAGAGGGTAAAGTTCCATCAGATACAGCTTCATACAGGCCCATTTCAATATTAAACCATGATTATAAAGTGTTTATGTCTATAATGGCTAAAAGAATGGCAAAAGTGATGCCAAAATTAATAGATATGGATCAGTGTGGTTTTGTGGAGGGGAAGCAAACATTTGACAACATTAACAAAACAATGATCCAGAGGGAAGCAGAAGGTAAGAAAATGTTACTGTTGTTGGTGGGTCTTGATGCAGAGAAAACATTTGACAGAGTAAGCTGGGACTGTATGAGCAGGGCAATGAAAGCATTTGCATTCCCTGATAAAAATTATAAGATTGATTAGGAGGATATATGAGGCATCAGAGGCAAAAACTAAAGTGGGTGGGGTCCTGTCTGATAATTTGTGCTTGAACAGAGGAACCAGGCAGAGCTGTCTTATTTCCCCTTTGTTATCTGCATTATATTTAGAACCATTGGCAAAGAAAATAAGGGACTCAGAAATTCAAGGATATAATTGGTATGGTAGTCAAGAAAAGCTGGATCTGTTTGCAGATGATATTATTTTATACCTGACAAAATGTGAAAGGAGCATTACAGTGTTGTGGAACATTTTGAGGCAGTTTCACATCTTTTTGGGATACAAAATTAATGAAGCTAAAACAAAGGCAATAGTAGTAAATTATGTAGCTACACAGAAATTGATTCAGCAATATCCATATTTATAGGGATGTGATAAAATGAAGTATTTATAGGTTCATAGGTGTTTACTAGGCTAATGGCCACAAGGGCCTTTTTAACCCTAGCCTTGCATCCCAAATCTCTGACAAGTTCTGATACCCTTGATAAGTGTAAGCAGAGGTTTGGGAGATGAACCATTTACAGGTTACCTGTGTCCATTAGAGACACAGGTGCCAAACCAGGGATGAATTTCTGGTTTCCCATTCAGTTGTCCAAGTTCTCTTGAATGGGGTTAGAGAAGAGCTCTACTTCACATGGATAGGGAGCCTGTTTCATAGATGTGGTAGTCTCTGGGATACATACCTATCTCTCCAGCAGGACCTATTTATATCACAGGCAAGGTTTATGTCTTTAGAATGGGTAATTCTGGCTCTGCTTGTTTTGTGGATATGCAGGAGATCCATTAGAGTGGGGTCTGACAATGCCCATTATGCCAGGCATAGATCTACCCTCAAAAGCGTGTAGGAGAAAGAATACAGGGATAGGGCCTTGAGGCGGTCTGCAAAGGACATTTTACTTATGCCCTGTATTCTTTTAGTGAGCAACCTCTGTGGATGTCCATGTTTTTACTGAGGTAATGAACAAAGGCTTCTTTCAGACCCACCATCTCCAGTACTATTTAGCACTGGGGTGTGCCATTTTAATGGTTTAACAGCACATTTACATTTCTCTTATTTAGCTGGTTAACCTCTGCTGTCCCAGTATCCTCCTTTAAAACATATACATTAAATTTAGTTACAATAATACATGTATGTTTCTTTTCATTCCGGCAGGGTGTACTGTTTGTAGATCAGAGTATGTGACATACCTTTAAGAAGCATTCCAGTCAGTGGGCATGTGCATTTAAGAAATGAGTACATTTAAGCAAGAGTGACATTTTGAGTGAGCAGCCAGAGTGAAAGCATGTATGCGTGTAGCAGTAAGTCAGTTAGATAGTTCATTTAAGTTTAATGTAAGAGTCATCCATACTGATGTGTTTGTGTGTAATAAACTACTTAAATGAACACTCAAGCCTCGGTGTCTTATTTAGATACACAAGATGAGAGACATGGTGTCAGAATGGGATCCAGAGTCAAAACCATGAGGCGTGCAGTCAATACTGGAGGAATATACAGGAGTGGATCATCCAAAGCTCAAACGACTTGCAAACAGGTCAGAAACCAATTTCCAGGTACTAAAACTCGCTTAAATGATTTTTATACAATGAGTATAAAATGAAGCATTCAAAACACACAGAAAGAACTTCTAATTAAATAAAATGACTGAAACTGCGACATATTGATAAAAATATTTGAAATAATTACGAAAACATTTGAAACAATATCCAAATCACATAAAATGTATAAAAAAGGGAAAATGACAGGATTTTTTCACACTGTACTACTTTTTCGCATTAACTAAAGCTATTCAAAGTATCTGAAGTGTGCAAAGTGTTGGCAAGTGTGTGTAGTATTACAGTACAGTTATTTCACAAAGTACACTTTTTCAAAGAGATTATTGTCCATTTAAATATTATTACAAATACCTGTGTGTGTGCATGTTTGTACATAATTACAAGGGCCAAGCTTGCACTGTGTTTAAAAGTAATTGGTTGGCATAGCAGAAGGATTTCACAGACCCAGTCCACTTGTGTTTGATAACAATATTGCAGAAAACTGGAGAGTGTTTGAGCAAGAGTACGATATATTTATACAGGCTGCTTTTTCTGACAAAGACACACATACAAATGCATTTATTCTGCTTAACTTAGCTGGGTCAGAAGCCACTGAAAGAGAGTGTTCATTTGTGTATGCACCTGCTGTGTGTGCAGGGGAGAGGGAAGACTGCCATATTGTAGTACAGGCTGAAATGTGGGAAGACCCTAAGTGCTTAAAACCCTAAATAACCCCCCAAACTAATATTATAATGAAAAGACACTTATTTTACATGAGAAATCAAAGGCCTGGTGAAACGTTTGCAGCATATATAACCAACTTGAGAAATAAGGCTAAAACGTGCAGATTTGGTGATCTGAGAGATGAACTGATAAAAGACAGGCTTGTGTGTGGTGTTAATGATGCAGTCAGAAAGATTTTGCTTGGAGACAGAGATTTAACATTAAGCAAGGCCATAGAGATTTATCAGATATATGAGCTTACATAAAAGCACACAAACATGTTTACAAATGAGAAAAGCATGCTTGCAGTGTCTTCCAGTGCTAATGTTGATTGTATGCAGCATGAGGTTAAAAGATACATGGCAAAGGGTGTGGTAGCCACAGCTAGAGTTCTAGCAAAACCCAGAACAACTTCAGTAAAACTCAGTGCATGCTCAGTAAAGCAATGGGATTATTCAGCAAAACTTGTAGCAATCCTCATAGTCAACACTGTTGTAATTGTGGAGGGGCTCATAAACCAAACAAAAAAGTGCTTAGCTTTTGGTCAAAAGTGTCACACGTAAAAAAATGTAATAATTTCAAAAGTTTTTGTAAATCTAAAGGGGCATATTCTTTTATTAAAAGAGAGTATTCAAAGAAACAAGTTGATCAATTAGAAAGCTGCGACCCTACTTTTTATGCTGATGGTGTGTCAGTGCTTGGTGAAACAGTCAATGCAGTAGATTTATGGGGAAAGAATAAAGTATTTTGTACTGTTCGTATTAATGGGAAACCCGCAGAGCTCAAAGTTAATACTGGTTCACAGTGCAATGTTATGTCAGCAGAAACATTTACTAGAGTAAAAGCTGGTGAGAAACTTGATCTGGCAAAGTGTGGAAAGCTTATGCTTATGGTGGTGAAGAAATTCAAACTGAAGGCTCAGTAGTGCTTTCATGTTACTCTGCTGAGAACAGCTATGACTTGCAGTTTTCCATAGTCAAGAGACATGTACAGTCATTATTAGGCCTCAGAGACAGTTTGAAAATGGGACTGCTTTCACTTAATAAAGAAGTTCACCATGTAAGCCTGCATGACAACAGTTCAAATATCACCCAAGCTATTTTTTCTGAGTATGCTGATATTTTCGGAGACAAACTAGGCAAACTCCCAGTTGTGTACTCCATGAGGATAGACCACAAGATAAGCCCAGTTATCAGATCAGCATGGAAAGTTCTAGTAGCTAAGCAGAACAGAGTCAAGGCTGAGCTTGACAGAATGGTGTAGCTAGGAATAATTTATCTAGTAGAAGAACCAACTGAATGGGTATCTTCCATGGTAATAGCTCACATGAAAAGCTCAGACGATATTAGAATATGTATTAATCCAAGAGATTTGAACAAAGCACTAAAACAACCCCATAATCCAATGAGTACAGTCGAGGAAGTTGCTGCCCTCATGTCAAATGCCACTGTTCTTTCTGTCTTAGATGCAAAAAGTTTATTTTGGCAAATTATGTTTGATCAAAAATCTTCATTACTAACCACTTTCACTACACCATTTGGAAGGTACAGATTTTTGAGAATGCCATTTGGAATAAATTCTGCTACTGAAGTCTTCCAATGTGCGATGAAACTATTTTTTTCTAGCTATCCTAGTGTTATAAGAGTAGATGATATTCTTGTAGGAGCAATGGTGAAGTCAGACATGATAGGAACCTCAAGAAAGGTCTGGAACACGCTCATGAATTGAATCTTAAGCTGAATCCTCAGAAATGTAAATTCAATCCTCAGAAATGTAAATTCAGGCTGAAAGAAGTTACTTATGTGGGTCATTTGTTTACCAGTTCAGGTGTACAACCAGATCATTCCAAGCAAACAGCAATTCTTGAGATGCCAGCTCCAGACAATGTCCAAACCTTACAACGTTTTCTTGGCATGGTCAATTATTTAGGCAAGTTCATTCCAGATTTGAGTCAACTTTCAGTTCCGCTAAGAGAGCTGAAACACAAAGATATAGCCTGGTCTTGGTCAGAAAAACACCAGCAAGCATTTGATGTCCTGAAACAGAAAATTGCCACTCCACCTACTTTAAGATGCTATGATGTTCACAAACCAGTTACTCTTCCCTGTAATGCTTCTGTGTTCGGTCTTGGTGCAGTCATTCTTCAACAGGGCAGGCCAGTAGCCTATGCATTGAGAACTTTAACCTAAACTGAGATGCAGTATGGCCAGATTGGAAAAGAGCTCTTGGCATTTGTGTTTGCATGTTCAAAATTCAATAATTATATTTATGGTCGACCTATCCAAATCGAAACTGATCATCAACCATTGGTCACTATTTTGAGAAAGGCTATGCATACAGCTTCTGTGAGATTGCAACGCATGATGCCCAGATTGCGAAAGTGCAATTTCAATCTTGTTTACACAAAAGGCAAACTTCTTTATCTTGCTGATACTTTATCCAGATCACCCAGATGAACCACTGAATAGCATGAGAATGAGAAACCTGATTTTGAAGTCATGGAAGTGAGAAATCTTTCTTCCACACATCTTGATGAGCTTAGAAATCACACAGCTTCAGATCCAATTCTTCAGAAGCTCAACCACTTTATCAGTCAAGGATGGCCTTCAAAGCAATCTTCTTTACCAGTAGATGTACAGCAGTATTTTCCTTACAGAGACAAGATTTTGTTAGACAATGGTAACATTATGAAAGGTCCAAAAGTGATTGTTCCAAAATCCTTACAACAAGAGTATATTAAGATCCTGCATCATGGCCATCCAGGAACTGATTTTACCAAAAGAAGGGGAAGAGGTCTATTAATTTGGCCTTCTGTGTCAAAAGATATTGAGAAGGAACTTTCTTCTTGTTCTGCTTGTAGTAGTACTAAACCGCATCAACGAAAAGAACCACCTCGGTTAAGCCAGATTCCTGAACTACCTTAGTCTACAGTAGCTATAGATATCTTCAAATGGAATGGTCAACATTACTTGGTATTAGCAGACTCTTATTCAAATTGGTTATAAATTGACCTATGTCCTAACCTAACATCCAATACTGTCATTACTATGTTGAACAGACATTTTTCTGTCCCTGGTAGTCTGCAAAAAGTCATTTCTGACAATGGTGCACAGTTTACAAGTCAACAGTTCAAAAGATTTGATGAAACGTGGGATTTTGTTCATGTGCAAAACAGCTGTTAGAGAAATCCCAATGAGACAATGCTGATGTTTTTCTAAACTTGCTTAATCTCACAAACATTTCTCATGATAATTTATTTGGTTCACCTGCTCAGAGGCTTATGTCAAGACAAATGAGAATCACACTACCAGTCAGCAAGAATTTGTTGGTTCCATGTGCTAAAAACAACAAAGCAGTAAAAGGCCAACTTCTAAAAAGTGTTTGTCCCAAAAGTCCTATACTGACAAAACCAGCAAATCTCTGAATCTGTTAAAAGAAGGAAAGATAGTGAGGATGCAGACAGAAAAAGGATTTGACAGTATTGGAGTTGTGAAACAGTTGTGTGAAGAACTGAGATCGTACATCAAGGAATCGCAATGGATGGAATTTAGGTGGACTCGATAATTATTGCAGGTGTCCAAGCCAGTGTTACAGCATCTTTACCTGTAACAGAGACTCTAATTCTCAGAGAGAACATTTTCATCACCTGTTCCTATTCCTGAAAGTATCCTTGAAAATCCTGAAGCAGAACATCCCCCAGTGACTGTCCCTGTTGCTAAACCCAGTTCTAATTATTATAGTATGAGGTCAGGTCATATATCAAGACCTAATCCTAGATACACGGCAACCTAGACATGATTGTTATTGTTTGTTATTATCTGTATAACTTGCATGCCTATTCAACTGTCATTTTTTCTTTCCAAGGCAGATTAGTCAAAGAGGGAGGATGTAGATCAGAGTGTGTGATGTACCTTTAAGAAGCATTCCAGTCAGTGGGCATGTGCATATAAGTACTGGACAAGTGCAAGCAAGAGTGCCATTTTGAGTGAGCAGCCAGAGTGAAAGCATGTATATGTGTGTAGCAGTTAGTCTGTTAGATAGTTTAAGTTTAATGTTCCGGTCATCCATCCTGATGACCTGTGCTTATTTTAATAAAATATTGGTGGAATCAATGGCTGGTTGTTTTTGTTTGCAGTTTTGGTCTATGGTTTTTACATCCATCCTGATGTGTTTGTGTGTAATAAACTACTTAAACAAACCCACCCAAGCCTTATCATCTTATTTAGATACACAAGACGAGTGACACTGTTGATATATTTTAACACAAGGAAACCTCACAAATACATTTTCAGTACAAGCATCTTTACAAATCAGTTTGATATACAAATGGCATATAATTATTTACAAACTTTCAGCTAGCTGTGCAGGCACACGTCATACATCCACTGCTGTTCTTTCTCCTGGCATGGCTGGCAGAACCTCCTATCATCACAAATGGTTATAAAAAATAATGGATATGAGCTGACAAAGGAAAATGGAGTTACCCATTTGAGAAGCAAGGTTTTGAAGGTGCAAAGTTTCATGATCTGTTTTAGGTGTGTTGGGGTGGTGTTCCAGAGTTTAGACTCACTTGTTGAATTATTAGACTTGGTAGGACTACTAAGGGCTTATTGCTTGAGTAAATGTCTACCTAGAGAGTAGTGCTGCAGGATATCTTTTAGTGCTCTGCAATTTTCTGGTGCATGTATAAGACTGTGTACGGTAACAAGTTTTGAGTTTGTTAAATAGTTGGGTAGCTCAAGAAAGTTTAGTTGTTTCACGGTTCTGCAAAGATAAATCCTGTATGTAATGCTGGCAACAAGTCTGGCTAATTTATTGTAGCAAGTGGAGAGTTTAGCTTTAAGTGTAGTATTTAGGTTTGTTAAGAATAGGTGAGGCATGTAGTTGGAACAGAAGAAATTAGACAGATACTAGTGTTTTACCACTAACCAGAGGCAAATACACCGTCCAACGATTATATTCTATATAGATAATTATAGAATAGGCATTCTATAACTATGTCAAGAATCTAAATGGCAGTGCTCAGATCTGCTCTGAGCTACAACAGAATGGCATTAAATATACTGATCCCAAGGATATTGCCAATATCCTGGCAGATCGATTCAGTGCCAACTTCATTGGTAAAACTTCCCTGTAAAATACTACATGAACAATTATCTTAATATGAATTCAAATCTTCTTTTGGCTTTTCCCGGTTAGGGGTCGCCACAGCGGATCACCTGTCCGCTCATGATTGGCAGTGGAGTTTTACAGTGTTGAGTTGCCAGACCGGCGCCCAACCTTCCACAGAAGGCAAAAACGCACACACTCACACCTAGAGACAATTTTAGTGTGTCCAATCCACCTACAGCATGTCTTTGGGATGTGGGAGGAAACCAGAGCACCCGGAGGAAACCCACGCGACCACATGCAGACTCCACACAGAAGGCACCCCAGCCGAGGATCAAACCGGAGAACCTCTTGCTGTGAGGCGGCAATGCTAACCACTGCACCACCATGGCCGCCCCCTTAATATGAATTCAAATAATAAAGTTAAATAATGAAGTAAATCTATACCTTAATAAAATAATAATAATTAAAAATAATCTCATAAAGTGTTTTGGTTGAAATTTCATAATTTTTTTAAAAATGAAATCAGTCAAGTATTATTTATTACTTTTAATTAGTGCATTAATACTATATTTACTATATTTATACATATTTATGGATTGTATAACTTTTTAAAAAAGTGCTTTCATCCTTCAGTTTATTGACTAAAGGGATACATAATATAACAAAATTCTTTAGTAACTGTTATAAAGTGCGTAAGTATATATACATATAGATACATAATTTTTTAAAACAAGTTTCTTTGATGTATAGCTAATTTATAGGTACATAATTATTTAATTGATAGTATTCAGTGATTGGCTTGGGTATATAAATGCATATGGAAGGTTAACTCATTATCTGCAGAAGTCCTAAGTGTAGAATGAAAATGTGGTGAGACTGTTAAGCGTTAATGTTGGAGTGTGCGGTTTCGTATTAAAGTTTGTTTTTTTAATACCTGGGTTACTTGTGCGATTATTCACCTGCTACCTCTACAGTGTAAAGTGTTTGTTGTAGATGCTAGTGTTTGCCTTGCATCTTTTGTTAGCTAGTGTTTGGTTCTATTGAGGGAGCTGAGTTTCTGCTGTGTTTTTTAATGGCTTGCAATATGTGTTGATCAGATTTGAGGTTATTGTCAATTAGGATGTACATAAGTTTTGTTGGGTTATGATTTCAATTTTTGTGTTTTTGGATGAGGTTATTTCAAATGACTGTGCCTCATTTTAGTATTGTTTAGGAGTGAAGAGCATATTTTTTCAGGATTTAAAAGTAGATTTGCATCTTTTTGCCATGTTTTGATAGCAGTGAAAGAATTTTGGGTGATGCCCTGAAGTATCACTAGGGATTGGGCTACGTATATAAGGGTCAAGTTGTCAGCATATTGAACTGTGTTAGTGAGGCAGGTGATAGCATGTACACTGCTTATAGAAATGTTGAATAAGTGGGAACCTAATAGTGATCCCTGTGGAATGGCAACAGTGACTGGTAGGAGTAAGGAGAGATTTGATTCCATTTGACTGTTTGCTGCCTGTCAGTCAGATAGCTGATATAAAACCATGAAAGAGAAAAACAGGGGATTGAGTGAGGCAGAGGGAAGAAAGTTCAGTTAAGCAGATGTTTCTGGTATATGGTGCCAAATGCTTTTGATAACTGAATAATGAAGATACAGGTTGCTGTCATTCCTATGTTGGTTTATGATGTTGATGAAATAGTGGACAGTGGTGATGTTATTATGGTGAGGTCTAAAACCATGTTAGGTTTTGGAGAGAAAGTTGCAAGTGGATGTATTTTCTAGCATTTCTGACAGAGGGTATATGATAACAATGGGACTATAGTTGGAAAACTCTGTTGATGTGCCACCTTTATGAAGAGGTATCATACAAGATTTTTTCCAGATGGATGGGACATCTCTCTCAGATAAGGATTGATTTATCAGTATGGATACAAGGAAAACCACAGTGTCAGCTGCTATTTTTAGGTATTCTTTTGGAAGTTGGTCAGCAGCCAAAGAGGTTAGTTTTAGAATCAGTGAACATTTTCTCATAATTGAGCTGAAATCTGAGAGAAAGGAGAATGAATGTGACTGGTTAGGACAGGAAGGGAGGGAAGAGACTTAAAATGCTACTACTGTCTATATAAAGTAGGAGTTGACTTAAGATGGTATTAAGTTAGTGGTGTTAGAAGTAGAATGAGAGGGTATAGTGGCTTGGCCAGGATATATTAGTTAGTTCAGGGATGACAAAAAAAATCTTGGATTTTACAGATGCTTAAACTGGAGGCTGGTACAATAAGTTTGCTTATCCATTTCAGTGCAGTCCTACATGAGATTCTGAGATACCTACATATATGAAATGTATTTTGTGTTCTGATTTTACCTTTTATGCCAGTTGTTCTAGGCCTTGATTCTTTGAAGCATTACTTTTTATAACCTCTTTAGTTAACCTTGGTGTAGGATTTAATTTGACTCTTTTTGTTTATATAATGGCTAGGCTGTTAAGGATATATATATATATATATATATATATATATATATATATATATATATATATATATATATACATATATATATAGTTAAAATGTGAGACAGCATCTTCAAGTGGCATGAGCTTTAATATGCATAGCCGGCTTTAGACACCAGCGAACCCTGCGGTTGCTGGGGGCCCCCTGTTCCTTGGGGGCCCCCAACCACAGCAAGTTATCTTATCCTGATATTTTGTAACATGTTTGTAAAACCAATGAAAGCTAGTAAAGCAGTCTTGTATACTTAATAAACTATGAGGGTAATAACTCTTATTTATATCTCCCTTAAAATTCAGAGATATTTCTGGTTGTAGTAACAGTGTTTTGTCAAGTAACAGCCATCAGAATTCCATTAAGTATCTTACCACTGACATAGTGCCCCTGGCTTAGTTAAACCCTGCTGTTGGACATTTTCTCCACTAAAACTAACTACATAGCCAGCTTTAGGTCCCTGCAAAACCCATGGCTGCAGGGGGGGGGGCCCTTTAATCATCTTTGACTGTGTAGTGGCCCCACAAAACTGCTGCTGGTTGGGGAAAATGAGGAAGAAAAAATGTATTCATTTCCTAATTATGCTTTTTAACATGAACAGGGCTGAGTTCTGACCCTGTTAGGATGAAGCTGATAATGAACATGAGCAATATAAGCACTAGAGGGATCAGCAGCCCAGAGTGACTTACCTCAGTGCAAACTTTGCATTTTAAAAAGAGCTAATGCTTCTGATCATCAGGGATAGTTTCTCTTTCAGGTAGGTTTATAAATAATACTAGAACATCAGATACTATAATTCTCAATTTCTTTGCTTAAGAATTCAGTGCAATCCGAAAAATAATAGACTAAAGGCTCAGAATCAGGAATATGTTTAACTCTAATTCACTTAAAAAGTTACTAGAATAACATATTTTGCATCAACATATATTTTTGGCAATAAGTATAAAACTCAGATGTCTGGATTGATTGAATGTTTGTAATCCTGAATGATTTACCACAAATCAGACTTTTTACGAAGGACAAAGCAAAAGTATGAACAACATCAGGGAAGGTCTGTGAAATCAGAGACAGTGACAGGTATGCATTACTCCTCAATGAGATAAATCTTACCCCTTCTGCTGTTTGACGACTGCTAGGCAGCAGTCACTGATCTGGTGTGGCAGTACCAGTGTTGCACAATGTATTGCTATTTGCTGAAATAAGTACAAAACTAGTACTGCTGTGGCTTGTGTGTGTGTGTGTGTATGTAAAAAATTAAAACATATCACTGATTTTTGTCTATGCATGCACCCAATAATGCCAGGACACAGACAATATTCTTCTGTGTATTAGTAAAAAATGTACCTAACAAGTAATTATATTTCAAAAGTAAGACATAATATATATCACAGAACATTCAGACACTTAGATATTCTTGGAGTCTGGTGGCCCCCACTCACCAGACTGTCTAAATGGATAATGGGGACTCCCTCAATCATCCTTGACTCTGTGTGGGCCCCCACCAAAGCTGTTGCTGCTTAGAGAAACATGTATCAATTTTCTGAATATGCTGTTTAACCTGAATGGTGCTGAGATATGACCCTTTTAGGAGAAAGCTGATAATAGCCTCTGTTTACAACCACACCCATTCTAAAACCACCCCTGCTCAAATGTGTGTGTACAGAAAGCTGCTATGGGTTATGAGGGGCTGGAGATTGCGTGGCTATTACATCTTTAATTTTCATCACAGTCAAACCTTAGAGGTGCGCACATGAAGTCATTATAGGTTGTGTTTGAGCTGTGGCAGAGTTTCTCACAGACCTCAGAGGTGTACAAAGAAGGTTACTATAGCTTGCGTAAGAGAGGTATACTGTCTGCGAGCAACAAATTTGAATATATTACTGAAATCATTCTCACAATCACGTATCAGCCATATATACATGTGGCTGTCTTTGAGAGCTAGGGGTGAAGAACATGCTATGTATATGTATATCAGCAGTCACTTGAAATATATGACAAAGACAAATTAAATCTCTGCTTTCATCCTAGTCTAACACCAGAGGGATGCATAGACAGTGACTGTCTTTTGTAGGGGGTTAGGGAGGTAGGCAGTATTCCCAGATAAGACTTAAGTATTCTCACAACTACTGGCTTGTTAGTTTACTGTAAGCTACTATTTTGTCAGTTTTGAAAATTAAGCCTTGGTCACAACTTATGTCTTCCTTGAAAGAAAAAAAAATAAGACTGAAATTCTTTTCTTTTTCATGATTTTTGTTTAGGCCACCATTGGAGTAAAATGTTGAGAAAATGGTTTAAAATGCATCCCAGACCATCTGTAAACCTATGGCTTCTTAGGCCCTGGCTTACTTATTTCCTAAATGGTTATTATTGTGCTGTCTTGTTCAGGAAAGGTGTGTTGAAAGGAGGCAAGGAAAACTAAAGCTGAACCGCAACATTGAATTTCTTTCCTTAATCACAATTTCTGTTTAAGCCATTATTGGATGAAAAGGTTGTGTAAAAAGAAAAAAAAAACTTTAAAAATGCACTTCAGAGCATATAGAAAGTTATGGCTTCTTGAAAAAGTTGAGAAAGGCAAAATGTGAGAAAAGGAAGAAAAACGTAGCATGCATGGCATGGAGAGCCCAAAAGGGGGGGGGGGTCTGAGGAGAGAACTGGAGAGTGTACGTGTGTATGTGTGTGTGTGTGTGTGGGGGGGGGGGTTGAAATGTAGACCCAGTTATCATTTCACTTTAAGTCCAGACCTATACATAGAGTTGTTGCAATGTACCATTGTTGCAACTAAGTGGCAGTAACTGTAACTGCCCCTTTATTAGACAGGTCAACATAGTGATAATGTGGTACATAGACCTGTTGTAATGCAAGAGCTTGTAGCTACAGGTCTGTCTGTGGATACTATTCATATAAGTTTGCAGCACAAAATAAAAGGTTGCTTAGAATGGATGGCATTGATAGGATGATACTTATACTGGAAGTGCCTAGGGGGCCCCCAAAATGCTAACACCAGCCCTGTTAATATGTTCCAGTTATACTGGGTTAGAAAATTGATGAAGGTGCATTTGTTAAATTGTGTTGCTTTACAGATTTGGTTATAAAGTATGTCACTGGACTGGCTACTATAGTTTCTGACTGTATAGTTGGTAAGGTAGTTGCTTATTGTGTTTGGCAGACATACAATCATTTGGATTGTGTTTGATTTGTTGCTAAGAATCCAGTCAAAAGTAGAATGCCTGTTAGAGTCATTATTGCTTCTAGTGGTGGAGGTGATTATCTGTGTAAAGCTGTATAAGTTAACTGATTCTGTGGGAGTGTTATTGTTGATCAGCTGCCAGTTTATGTTGAGGTCACCTAATATATAAAAGTGTAGAGCCATTTACATTTTGGCTTAGGTTATATTGTAATTTTAGTTGATATGGACTTTTGAATTGATATATCTGTAGGTGAAGTGGTCATAGAAAGTAGAATGGTAGAGGTAAGGTGATATACTGGGGAGATCTGAGGTGATTTATGGTGTAGTAAATGTGGGTCAGCAGAGGTCACATTTATTAGTATGGAAGAGTTACAATAGCTGGTGAGGTAAGTTTCTACACAAAGTAGCAGTATATTAAATTAGTTTGTGTTATGAGAGGAGATTTATGAGATGAATGGAGGAGGGAGTTTTGCAAAAGATTTCCTTAGAGTTATTGTTAGGAAGAGGACTCGGAAGGAGTGGATAAAGTGCAGAATAGTTTTGAATGATACTGAATATTATATTGACGTTGGGAATATACGGATAGAAAGAAGAGTGATTCTATGACAGTTGTAAAGTAATTCGGGGAGGTACAGGGATAAATGGGTAGTATAATATCTGAGTAAGGTTGGATGAGTGGAAATTGAGGGAAGGGTAGGGGACTGTAATGAGGCTTACCTGACCCAGGAGGCCCTTTACTGCAGAAATAATTCAGATTATAGGCAGTTTCATGTTAACACAAAGTAAAACAGGTTTTGTTTTAGTTACTGAAAGCACAGACTAAGGAACTAGAGTTAGGAAGTTTTAAATAACACAATCTACTGCTCATAATGAGTTTGCAGTGACCAGTTAGGTCAGCAATCCTTACAGTGTAAAGACTAGTCCTTTGGGTGGGATGTCACAGCCGCACTCCAGCAAAAAGCAGAAAATTATCTGACTACTTTATGTTAATACGCAGCTAAGCCCTTCTTCTTCTTAGTCGTGTCATGTGCAGTAGAGCTCCTACTGTTTGAGTGAGAGAGGACATCATTTGATGTCCATGAGCTATTGCATAATAACAAATTATCTCAGTAGGCTGCTTCTAACAGGTAGACCTTTTGCATAGGGCCAGCTCTCGCTGGTGCGATGTGTGGCAGAGCTCATGTTTGAGTGACAGAGGTCACAATTTAATGTTCATTGACTCTACCCTGTAGAGAAAGGTGGTGACAGAGTGGATATGGTAACCTAATTGACATATTCTACACGAACTTACATGAACACATTAATGTTTGGTGGGTTGATATTATATGTAATTGCGGCTTATTGTCTCTATTGGACCCATGTCACATTTTCCCATACTTTTTATTTCAATAAAAACACTCGAGAAAAAACAACAAAAAAAGTGTACATTTTAAACTGTGCAAAATTCTGGAGCAAAGAAAATGAGAGGTATGACTCACCCTAATCTTAATAAATTAAGGCTATCCTACCCAGTCTTAACATCTTCATAGATTTAGAGGTAGGTTCTATGCTATTAATCTGTGGACTATCACAAGCCCAGTAGATAACCACAGATTAGAATCAAACCCACTTACTTTGTATCTGTAATGTAAAGACCTTCACCATTAAGCCAACCCTACCTTCCCCTTAATATTTTGCACAAGAAAGCACTTTGTCTGGCAGGTCATGACATTAGTTCATGCTATTGATCTGGGCTTTATTTCTTCAGTTGCCAGCTGAGTGAAGTGCCTAAAGCGGGACATTGTTATAGAAACAAGAACTATTGTAGGACAAACTCTACCCACAACAAGTGGAAAGGGATGGACGTTATTGCTGAGATGAAAGTCTGTTCTTATACAATTTGAGTTGTTTCTGTCATTAAACATCATAGTAAGGTGTTTCACATATAAAATAATGATTTTATGTTTCTGTGCGGAGTCTGTATGTCCTCCCTGTGGTCGCGTGGGTTTCCTCCGGGTGCTCCGGTTTCCTCCCACATCCCAAAGACATGCAGTAGGTGGATTGGACACTCTAAATTGGCCCTAGGTGTGAGTGTGTGCCTTCTGTGGAAGGTTGGGTGCCGGGCTGGCAACTCGACACTGTAAAACTCCACTGCCAATCATGAGCGGACAGGTGATCCGCTGTGGCGACCCCTAACCGGGAAAAGCCGAAAGAAGAAGAAGAAGATTACAGGAAAGTGGGATATATTTATTGCCCTAAAATTTCAAGACATATTTCATGTCCCCCCAGCAAGATACAACTGCCCACACATGACTGAACTGCATAAAGTGGGACAAGTTGGGAGGGCGGCCTAATGGTTAAGGTGTTTGCCTTACAAACACAAGGTGCAGGGTTTGAGTCTCACAAGGGATAACTGGCTAGGCTTAAAATGACTCGCAAGGGCAGTTAGCTTAGTACGAACTTATGAACTTATAATAACGCAATGCAGCAAATTAAGTGCGCACAAATCATACATGTAAAAAATAATATAGAAACATTTAACAATAGTTAAATAAACGTGGGATACTTCTGCACTTATTGTTAATGATATGATTTCACCTTTCTCATTTTAAACCACCGAAATGAAACAATTGAAAGCGTTTATTTGCTGTAATGAGTGCTTCTTCATATTTATTCTCTCTATTTTTTCTAACTGTTGCAATCCGCACGGTGGCAGCACTGAGGTCTACACACGACAGAGTTCATTCTTGTTTCGTCTCAGTATCCCTTATTCAATGAAAGACCCTTTGAATAAAGGAATTATGGGATAGTGGCGGTATCATGGGAGCCTACATAAGCTAAGTAATTTTCCTGTATAGTTCGAGTTTCATGGAGATTGTTGGTACATTAAATCGTTAAAATGTCTGATAGGCTGGGAATAGACGTTATCCTTAGTGAAGATATAGACGCCAGAGCGCCGAAGTGTCCTCACGGTGTGTTGACATCCTTTTTTATTTTCACTACAGCAGACTGGAGATAATTTTTGTGGTGTAATAACCTGTTTCTGCAAAGGCTTTTTTCTAGTTAGGTTGATTAAATAAAACAGGCTGTTGCTTATGAGTGCATAATATGTTTTTATGGTCAGTGTTTTTATTAAGGGTCTGCATCCTAGTTGGATTTTGGTATTCTTAGGATGCTGACAGTCAGTAGGAAAAGCAAGCTGCAACTGTCATGTGTGGGATGCAGATGTGATGTTTCTGATGGGTCCTGAGACTTGTGGAGTCTTTCTCACTGTGGAAACTGCCTGATTCTTGACGGGTGCTGGCTTCACTAGTTCTTACAGGAATAGCTCTCAACCTTCCACCCACAGAATGAGAAGCACTGCCTCCATAATGTGGAACACTTGCTAACAACTTCAACCAGGAAGGTTAAAATATGATATTTTTAGTTAGAGAATTGTTTTAACGACGTAATATAACTCAGTTCTATTTACCATGGATGTCTGTTAAAAATTGCTAACACTGAATGTGTGGCAGACCCTTTCAGTTTGGAACTTCGAGGAACATGAATGTTTTAAGACCCCAAATGAGGAATGTTCTTATTAATGAGATACATTTGAGAGGTATGCTTACAGATGTTAGAGTGATCTTTTTACTGATTGTATGAGAGACAGTAGAGTTGTGTGGTGAAATCCGTGTAGTGCTGGGGCTGTTGGGATCCTGTAAAAGCTGGGCAGTAGCTGGAATTATGAAGTGTCCTGTGCTTATTAGTCAGCAAAGTCCTGAAAGGTGGCAATGCGTAGTTAATGTTGAATGACGTCTTTTAGTTTTAGGTAACCCTTATAGGTTCACAGGTACTTACTAGGCTGTTACTCTGTGGATCTTAAAAGGTCTAGCCTTACACTCTCATGATAGTTTTAGTCCTTATTTTGTATATGAATATCCCAGATGTAGCAGAACAAAGATAAATTGGGACATTTATTCAGAACCACAAATACTTGGTAAGCACTTTCATTCAGCAATGAACTTCATCAGACCGAGTAAAAAAAAAATCAAACCATTCATTTATATAATGAGTTAATCCATTAACCCTTTACTTTTTAAAAAAAACTTTAAAATTCTCAGGATCATTAATACCTGGACTTGCACAGGCATTCAGCCTTTCCTGCCAACGGTATTCTTTCCAATCCAGTTCATCTTCAGTGTCCCATCTAGTACTAAATCCTAATACCTGATCTAAAATAGCAAATTTATAAACAACAGCCCCTCCCAATTCATGATGAGCACAATTAACATGCTTAGCTGAAGCATTAGTAAAATCTTTCTTCTAAATACATCTGACCTGTTCATAAATTCTAAAATACAACTCTTAAACAGTTCTTCCTACATAAAAGACCGAACAAAACTGGCACAACGCAATATATAGAAAAATAAAAGAGCACAGCGTTGCGAGTCCACAAACCTTATTTAATATTAAAAAATAGTAAAACTAACAGGTTAAGTGCTTTCATCAAATCAGTATGACTTCTTCAGAACAAACTATCATTGTCAATTATACATTTAAATACAAGCTGCTGGTCTGCCATTGGTTCTAAACCAACGCAATATATATTACAAACCTAGATTTACAGGGTCTGTATTAGAACATTGAAGTTTCAAAACTTTGAATGTTCTAATATCGACCCCTATTCAGCGAAAGCTGAAAACATCAAACATACAGAACAGCAAATTCTTTCCTAGGGAAAAAAAATTGCTGTTCCAAAACACATACACACAACACAAGCACACCAAACGAACAACAATCCACACACATACACCTAAAATCTTACACCTAACCCTACACTAAACTATACACATAGCACTAACTATCCACTTACCTTAACCCAAACTCTAACCCTAAGGTCCGTCACTATCATACACTCACCTCACCCGCGCCCTAACCCAACTCCCCTACCATGCCATAACCCTCACGTCCACACAATCGCACATGTAGCTTACCTGCCCTAACCCTCACGTCCACGCAATCGCACACATACCTAACCTGCACCCTAACCCTAAATAACCTAACCTGCACTCAATCGCACACTTACCTGAACCCGAACCGTAACTTTCCACCACAGCACTGAAAATACCGAAGCAACAAAAATGGACAACTGAATTCTTTCCCTAGAAAGAAATTCGTTTTTCTGTTGCTTCGATATTTTCAGCTTTCGCTGAATAGGGGTCGATATTAGAACATTCGAAGTTTTGAAACTTCGATGTTCTAATATAGACCCAATTTACAATTATATATGGAATATGACCTCACTGTATTCTTCTTGGTGTCAACAATTACTTTTTCACCCTCTAAAATATAATTGCAATAATTGCAGCCATTATATTTGAACATGCCTTTTATTTCACACTTCTCTCTCTTACAACTATGAAAAATTTCTTTTAGGGTTTTACCTCTTCTGGAGACAAAATACGGATTGTCCCCTATTATTTTTCTCAATCCTTGAACATTCATAAGAAGCTTCCAATTGTTCTTTATTATTTTCCTTGTAAAGTTGTAATTTATCACCCATTCATCCAAGTTATGTTTGAATAGAGTTGGAGAACTACTTTGTTTGTGTGGGGTGGAAGACTGCATAATAGAAGCCATAGTTTATCAGACATACCTATCTATTCAACATGTCCTGTTGCAAAAGAGAGTGAAATCACGGGTGTTCACTCTGCCATTGGACTTCCGAATGTGTAGTAGGCCTGACAGGAAAAGGGCCTATTGAGGCTCTGTACTTGAGGCAGACATCACATCTTAATAGCCTTTAAGATACTGAGAAGAGGATGAGGCTTTGAGTTGGGCTGCATAGTTTTCATGATTTAGGCCCTTGATTTTTTAGTGAGCAAGCCTTGTGGTCATTCCAGTTTTGAGTAGTGTTTGGACTGATACATAATGAAAGGGGCATTATATTCAATGACTGGCCTAATAAGTGCTGAGTATAGTGGAATGATAACATCCCCTGATCCTGGATACCATACTTTTAGACATAAGCTGTGTGAGCGAAAAAGGACTTCCTTACAACAGTGGATACATGGTGGTCAAAATTCAGTTCATTGTTAACGTAGGTTCTCAGATCCCTGAACTATAGTGTCAACTTTCTGGATTGTGTTGTCAATGTGATAGTTACAGGAGAAGTCATGCTAGCTGAAGGATACTATTTAATACATTTCTTGGCATTTAGTTTTGGTCCATAGTTTTGACACCAGCTGTTTTGAAAAGGCACTTCTGGAAGAGATTAGTGGCCCCATATGATGATTATAATGGCACCAAGTTTACAGTCATCTGCAGACTTGGTCAGACACAGATCTCTTGACATATGATTTGACCACCAATAAGTAGATGACAAAGAGAAGTGGCTCAAGGATTGAAGCTGGGGTACACCACTTGTGACATGTATTTTAGAGGTGGTAGAGCTGATCACTCAAATTTCCTGGGTTCTATTACTGAGCCAGTTTACTATCCTCCTAAATGACTTGGGTTGAGAGTCTGTAGGTTATCTATGTCCTTATTGATTTCATAGTCATCCTTTCCATAGCCTTATAGATGATGTTGGTAGGGCTTATGGGTCTATAATTACCTGGGTCCATTGGCATCCCATCTTTGTGGTAGGTGATGGCTGTTTCTGTCTTCCATGCATCCTGCACAAAGCTTATTTGGAGGCAGATATTTAATAGCCTCTGTATGGGGGTCTGTCAAGTCCTGGTTCAGGCTGGCCATTAAACGGCCTAGTATGTTATTTGACCCCATAGAAGAAGTGTTCATGGCCTTAGATAGTGTCTTGAGGACTTGTTCTTGTGAGATTTGAGGGGGAATGAAAAGGGTATTTTATTTGGGAATGGGAGGATTTGAGCTAAATTTGTCTACTAGTAGATAGATTGGCTGTGTCTGTGTTCTTTGGGTGTGTGTGTGATAGAATTTACTTTTAGCTCAGCCCAGCACTGAACATTGTTTCTTTGGTTTCTAACATAGTTAAAGAAGACTTTATGGTTACGTTTTGCCTGGGTGTTTGCTGGGTGGCTAATTTTACCTTGTAGCAAGTTTTGGTCAATTTAATCAGGTTACTTGAGAGGGGAAAGATGTGTCTCTGCAGCTGTTTACATGTGCATAAAATTTGGCAGTAAAGGATTCCACATAAGCAGTGGGGTCATCAAGTTAGAAGGCATTTTGAATTTAGCAAGGTGATCACTCAGTTTTAGCAGATTAGCCTTAATATAATCTCTGAATACAAAGGTATTTGAAGATGCTTTGGGCTTCATTCTAATGGAAAATATTACTGATTTGTGGCCAATTTGACCATGGAGGAAGTTATAACTGGAAGGGAGTAAAGCTGTCCCATATTGGTAAGGATTTTATGGCAGTGAGGACTGACTGGTCCAGAGAGTTTGACGTCCAGAAATTTCTGGATATACATTTTTTGAGGATATTTATTTCCCATTTGATGGAAGTGTAGTTGAAGTCTCGTAGGAGAGAGGTACTTGGCTTAATGCATAGGAACTCCATACTAGTTAGGTAGGTGGTGTGGTCTGAGGGGGACATAGAGAGGGTCCTATAGTTAGTTATGATATGATAATTTTTTATAGTAAGTTTTTGGATGTGGAGGAGTTGCGAGTCATTATGTTGTCTGAGTCTTGAAGTGAAAATACGAGGGACCACTCCCTTTAGTACTCTTGTCTAATGTGTTGGGCTTGAATGTGTGATAGGTGTGGAAACTGGAGTGCTGTCATTGGTCATTAACTAGGTCTTCATGATGATGCATATATCAATGTTTTCCAGAATAAGCAGTGCTTTTAGGGAGTGGATGTTTATGTTCAAGCACCTAGCATTGAGCAACAGTACCTTTATGTTATTTGGATTGTGTTTTGTTATAAGACTGATGTTGCCTAAAAAGGCACTAGGGGGAGGGGGCAAATATTAAGCCAGTATACAAAAGCTTCAGAGGGTAGGTGCAGGCCATCCCTAGCAAAGCAGTTAGGACTGTCTACCATCTCCTCCCAGACTGATATACATCGTGCTTCCTTTGAATGGCACCAGAAACTAAGCCAGTTATTGAAGTAAATAAATTGTTATCCACATTGCGGCATCATTCTTTGTGATGGCCAAATACTGCTCAAAGCTAAGTTTATGCCTGCTTCAGACACATATTCCTAGAACTCCATCATGTCTCTTCTCATATACTCCAGGGAGGTGTATCTTGAGTCATTTACAACCATGTGCAGTATGACTGTGTCGTGTGTACTTGTACAGCAACAGGACTGCATACTTCATGTGGCAGATACTGGCACATGATAGGCAACCATGACCCTCTCCTTGCGCTACTTGCTGAGTGGTGCATTGGCTTTGCTCATTATGAAGTCATCTATGACTGGGATAGTGGATTGTGTAGACATTTACCTTACGAGCTTTCAGAGTGAGACATTGTAATTCTCAGATGTATGCTCATGGTGGGTGCTGCTTATGTTGTATATTTCTGCAGTTGCTGAGGTACTTGTGTCTTAGTTACATTTAGGAGGCCTTTGTGGTTCAGGTAGGTTGCTGTTAAGAGTTTCGGGATATGTAGGTGTGTGTGTGTGTGTGTGTGTGTGTGTGTGTGTGTGTGTGTGTGTGTGTGTGGTCTGAGCTGTGTGTGATTGGTTTAGTATGGTGTTGTGTGGTGCTGACTATGTGCTTGTTATTTGTAGTGTCTTTTTGTGAGAAGTTTGTCTCCAATAACATTGTACAACTACATTTCTCACACACGGTGTCAGTCTAAGTAGTAAGAGGTTGTCACGAAATATGAAGCAATTTCTACATCATCTCATGATACACATTTCAACCAACCTGGCTACAGAGATCCATGGTTCCAAATGCTTATTAATGGGGGCTGAAGTAAGCACCTATGAGGTTTGGAGTTGATGTACTGACGTGCTGTCTGTTTAAAGCTGGTAGTCTTAAGTCAGTGAAAGAAGAGCAGCATGCCTTCTAGTGTAAATCAGGGGCTTTTCAGGCAACTACTGATTGTTAAGCACACTAGGAGTTTTGGAAATACAATATATAGTGAAAGTCAAGGTTCTAAATGTCTGCTTTTATTACAGTGCACAGTTAAACAAGGATACATGAAGAATAGCACCACACAAATGTAGGCAACTCGTACAGCGTAGAAAAGCAAAAAAATATTCAAACAAACCCACTGACCAATAGCAAAATACACACTTCAGTGTTCTACAAAGAGGCCTAAAATGGCAAAAGTCTGTCTCCAGTCTCAGTAGAATACAAATCAAGGCAAATCTTAGATTATTATAAAGCACCAAAATAAGTGCATAGTTCACTTTGTGGGCAAGATTCCAAAAGACTTGTTCTTAGTGTAAGTGACTTTATTTGGTGTAAGGTCTTTCTGTAAAGTAGGCTTACACCTTGGGCCAGATTCTAAAAGACTTGCTCTCTGTGTAAGTCACTTACTCCAGCGTATATATTCCGAAAGTAAATCACTTACACTGAGAGCAAGTATTTTGGAATCTGGGTGAGTGACTCAGTAAGACTATTTTTCACAGGTGTTTCAGAGCTGGTATTCTAGTTGGGTCTGGTGGAAAATTGTTAAAATCGGTAACATGTTTGCTTAGCATATTGCAGCTCTGAGCAAAGGAGCATAAGGTTGTGTAAATGCAGGCAACATATAACAGCACAGAAAAGCAAAAAACATTCATACTTGTGTCCTAAAAGCAATAAGATCTTGCTAAGAATCATGGATGGTAGATGTCCTTCTATATCACTGTTGCAGTATTCCTAAATATAAAGAATGTCTCATCCTGGGCAGCCAGATGCTCGGCCAGTGTACTTTAGATTAAAAAATCTTGTTTGTGCCATACATCACATTTATGCTCCCCACACAGAACGTAAGGCATAAAAGGGACATAAGTTTACAACTGCACAGAACTTCTTTCGCTGCCAGTTTGAGTGCAGTTGTTGCCAGTTGGTTCGGAGTTTTTGTTGCTGTACTGCATTTTGCAACGCTAGATAAGTGCCCTGTTGGGGTTATTTTTTTTCCAACTTGCCAGACTGCACATGTGGAAACACCCATTTGACTAACACCCAAATGACTTAAACTTCAGACCTAAAACTCAATGGTGCCTCAAGTCAGTTTGGCTGCAGCATTGTCACCCTCTGACTTTCAGGGTACCTCTCTTTCTCTGTCTCAAAAAGGAATTCGATTGGTGGATTCGACAGTTTGTTTTCAACCCAGGCTGGCCCTTTCAGCCTCCAGTCCCTTCTCAAGAGCTGTTCACTGATGCCTCGGACATGGGGTGGAGGGCTTCTCTGGATCACCTGAAAGTTCAGGATCTTTGGCGTCCCCATCAGCAGTCGGACCATATCAACATCAAAGAGATGAGGGCTCTGATTCAGGCCTTTCACCCCATATTCTGTCTGGGTCCCTTGAAGGTCTACACATACAACACTACTGTGATGTGGTATGTCAACAAGCAAAGGGACACACAATCTTACCTCCTCTGCAGGATGGTGCTTCAGGCTTGGGAAGTGGCTCTCAGTTAAGTCTTCAGGTTGTGTACATTCCTTCAGAGCACAAACTTGTGGCAGGCGCTCTTAGCAGTTCCAAAACACGGGCTCATGAATGGATGCTTCACAGAGATGTGTTTCTGGGCATAGTCCATCAGTGGGGTATTCCTCAGGTAGATTATTTATTTATTTAAATTTGTTGACCGGGAGTGTCCGACTGGACGTAGGTCCATTTTCAGCGGAGGCCCGGGGAGAAAAGCTCCACAGTAAAATAAACGGACAGTAGTTACATTGGATTACATAGCGATTAACAATTTAACATAGCAATTACTTACAACATATTTACAAATGAAGAACATAGTATATCAGTAGACAACTAAAATCTTTATCTGTGAAGTACATAACAGACATTAACAAATGTTACAATGAGAAGTTCCTGCTGTATAATAAGTACTAGGCTTATGAGCATCTGAGCTTGCTATAATCAAGGTAGTTAGTGGAGTGGAAAGAAAGGTAGTAGTTGGATGGGGTGGATTATATTAGAGTAGGAGTTGCGAGGGCTTAGCCAGCATGTTTTTAGGTGCGCTTTTAGTAAAGTTTTGATGTGGGTGCATGATGGTACGGAGGTAATTGTGGGTGGGAGTGAGTTCCATAATTTGGCTATGGTGCAAGAGAATAGTGCTTCACCAGCAGAGTTATTGGCTTTAGTGATCTGCAAGTGATTTTTGTTGCTGGATCTTAGTGGTCTGGTGGTGCGATAGGGTTGGAGTCGATTCTGGAGGGATGGGACATTTAGTGGATGGTTTACTAGTTTGTGGGCGAGCGAGAGTTGATACCACTGAAGGAGGTGAGGGAAGCCAGCCCAGTTCAGCAAGTGAGACAGTGGTGAGGGTAGGATGCCCCTGTGGCGAATTTGGCGATTTTGTTGTAGCAGGTCTCTAGCTTGTTTAGATCACATTGCCTTAGGTTGGTATATATTGGAGAGGCATAAAGTAGGGTGGAGATAAGGTGGGAATTGAAATCTTTGCTGCTTTGGTGAGAAATTGCTTATTTCTGTATAACGCTCCTAGTTTTTTGTGGACTTTTTTTATGGTCATGGATATGTGAATGTCAAATTTTAGTTTATTGTCTGTTTCCACTCCTCGCAATTTGGTGTGTTCAGTTGGGTATATAGTGGTGTTGTCTTTTGCTGTGATGTTAAAGTGAGAGTTTTGAATATGTTTGGTGGGTTGGAAGATGAGTAGTTTAGTTTTGTTTGGGTTGAGTATTAATTGGGCATCGAATAACCATGTTTCAACAGAGGAAAAGGCTTCCTGTGTGACTTTTTGCAGTTTGGGTAGGGACTGGGCTGAGCAGATGATGGTCGAATCATCTGCGTATTGTATGAGTGTGCCATGTTTGGTGGCAGAGGCTAGATTATTGGTGTAAACAGAGAAGAGTAGGGGTCCAAGGATGGATCCTTGGGGAACCCCTGTGGAGACAGGTAGTTGGGGAGATATGTCATTCTGCCATACAACGAATTGTTGGCGGTCAGACAGGTAACTCTGAAACCAGTTGGTGACTGATTGTGAGAAGGCTAGGTTATTGAGGACAGAGATAAGTTGTTTGTGTGGGACCATGTCAAATGCTTTAGATAGGTCTAGGAAAGTAGCAGAGGAGAGATAGCCATTGTTTTTATGCTGAAGGATAGTGTTAGTAAAGGAGAGTAAGGCAGTGGTGGTGCTATGATTTGGCCAGAAACCATGCTGAGTACTGGAAAGGAGGTTGTTAGTAAGGAGGTAGTCTGAGACCTGAGAGTGTATGCATCTCTCTTGTATTTTGGAGAGTGAAGAGAGAATAGCTATGGGGCAGTAATTGGTTAGTTCTGCGGAGGGTCCACCTTTGTGGAGGGGAATTATATGTGATACTTTCCACAGTGTGGTAATGTAACTTTCTGACGGAGATCGGTTAATCAAGATGGATACTGGGTAGGCCAGAGCATCAGCTGCGATTTGTAGGTATTCACTTGGGAGGTTGTATGCTGCTAATTTGGTGGGCTTAAGTTTAGTTAAGAGTTTTTTTATGTTGGAGGTAGGTACAGGAGAAAAAGAGAAGGCAGTGGGGAGATTACTAGTTGAAGGTGTGGGTTGGTGGGGAGGGGGGTTGTGTTGTTTAGCTAGTGATAGTATGGTTTGTGTGAAGTGTGTGTTGAATGAGGTAGCAATATTTTCTGAGGAGTGAGGGATGTTAGGAGGAGGGATACTGACTTTACCTGGGTGGAGGATGGAGTTTATGGAGGACCAGAATTGTTTGGGGCTGTGTTGTGAGGAGTCTAGGGCAGACTGGTAGTATTGGAATTTGTCCTATTTTATTAGCTTTTTGACTCTATTGCGTAGTTCTAGGAATTTCTGTCTAGCTGAGGGGGTTTTGGTTTTGCGCCAGTGCTCCCAGGCTTTATCCCTGTTTTTCATTTCTGACTTAGTGGTTTTCTGTAGCCATGGGGAGGGTTGTGCTTTGGTTCTGGAAAATCTTATGGGGGCATGGTAATTAAGGATGTTCAGGAAGGTAGTATTAAAAAATTCAACTGCGTCATCTAGACTGAGGTACTTTAGAGGATGCCAGTTACATTCTGTGAGGGATGAGATGAATGTGAGTGGGTTAAAGTTCTTTGTTTTTTACGTATTTGACGGTAGATGACAGGTTTAGCTTGGTATAGGTATTTTTTGAGTAGGAATGTTGGGGAGTGATCACTGAGACTATCTGATAAGCAGCCTGTTATATATGACTGGGGACTCTTACTGACTAGTATCCAATCCAGGGTAGTGTGCTTGCTGGAGTTTTTATTTATCCTGGTTGGTGACTGGACTAGTTGGGTGAAGCCATGAAGGTGTACATGATGGGTTGAATTGTTGCCAGAACAGGATTGCCAGTCAATATTGAAATCACCTAAGATGATAGTTTCTTGGGAGAGATGGTGGGTAGACCAGCTGAGGAGGTTTTCTAGTGGAGGGATGTTTTGGCCAGGTGGGAAGTAGCATCCAATTATGTTGATGGTTTTGTTTTGATTAATTTTGAGGTTGGTATATATTATTTCTTCATTGCCTATTTGTGGAGCTGATGATTTTAAGATCTGGATGTTTAGATGCTGTTTAAATATTATAGCTACACCACCTCCTTTTGTTTAGCGGTCTACTCTTAGTATGCCGTAACCTGTAGGGAGTATTTGCTCACTGGTAATGTGAGGTTTTAGCCAGGTTTCTGTCAGGATGACTATATCTGGGGAGTACAAGTCTATGGTGGCATGGAGTTCATGGACTTTGTTGGATATACTTCTAATATTTAGGCTTAGTAGAAGGAAGTCACTTGGCTTTCTATTGGCTGTAATATGGGAGAAGTTGTGGTTTCTAGTCTGATTATGAGGATTGGGGTTGGAGATGGTAGGGTCAGGGTTGGGGTGGATGTCTCCACTTAGGGCTAGTTTTGATATGCATGAGATTATTAGTTTTCTCAGTTTTTGAATGTGTTTGTTTATAAGGGAAACTTTATGATTGTGCTCTGTGGGTAATAGGTATGGTGGGAGGGTTACTATGTTAAGTTGTAGGGATGCTTTATGTTTGAGTAATATAGTTGGTAGAATATGTGGGGAGTGTATAGGGATGGTTCTTAAGCTGGTGGGAGGGGAGCTGAGTGTGGGTGAGACATGAGTGGTGGTGTGAGTAGTAGTACAGTGGTAGTGGTTGAGTGGGGGAATGATGGAGCTTTGGTAAGATGTAAGATATGCAAGGAGAGTGCATGCAGTGAGCATAGGAAAGGTATGCTTGTACATGTTAATTGAGGAGGTGTGATAGTAGTGGGAAGATGGAGGAGGTAGTGTTGGGATAGCGCTGTGGTTGGCTATTGGAAAGATGGGAGGGGTTTGAGTGCAATAAAGGTGGGACCACTGGGGGCGGGAGGGAATAGGGGGCAGGATGGGGAGCGAAGCGGGTAGAGACCCTGGGAATAGGGGGCAGGGTGGGGAGTGAAGCGGGTAGAGACCCTGTTAGTTGCTTGTATGAGGGGGGCTGGAAACAATCACAACTGACCAAGGACTGCTGCACGGGGCCGCATAACTAGGGGCAACTAGATCTAACTAGATGTTTTTGCCTTTCCTCTAAACAGACAGCTTCCTGTCTTCTGTTTCAGAGTGCCATGCCATCTGGCCTGGAAGGCAATTGCCCTGCCATTTCTATGGAAGGGGAGGTTTCTTTATGCTTTCCCTCCTGTTCATCAACTTCCATGAGTCCAGCAGAAGATTTAGCTGGACTCTCCAAAATCATGCTAGTGACCCCCTTTTGGCTACGACAGCACTAGTTTCCCCTCATAATGCATCTGGCCAAGGGCAATCGCCACAAATTACCTCACCTATTGGATCTCCACACACAGGACAAGGGGTCTCTCATCCATCCTCACTTGTGCACTCTGCAACTGACATTGCAGGTGATAGGGTTTTGATCCCTTTCTAGCACCTCTTTATGGAGGATTTGCACCTGATTTTACAGAAGGCAAGGAAACCCTTAACCAGAAAATCTTATATGTCGAAATGGAAGAGATTTTTGGTCTGGTGCCCCGCTGTTAACCAGGACTCTTTTTCAGAGGGGGGCCCCGTTGGTCCTGTCTTATTTGTGACAGTTGCTCCAGTCTGGCATGGCCTATTCTTCCTTGAAAGCTCATTTGCCAGCTGTTTCTGCTTAACTGCCCTTGACTTCTTGTTTTGAGATCAAACAATTTCTTAAAGGTGTCCTGCATGTTAGGCCTCCAAGAAAGCCTGTTCCTCCTCCTTGGAACCTTAATTTTGCTTTGGAGAAATTGACTCCGGCAACTTTTGAGCCTGCAGATTAAGCTTCTTTGTAACATTGTACCTAGAAGACCTGTTGTGTTGCTGGCTCTTACATCTGCTTGGAGGGTTTCTGAGCTCCAGGCCCTTATGGCCATTCCTCCTTTTGTGATTTTTTCACAGGGTATAGGGTGCCCCTTTGTACTACTACTCCTTTTATGCCTTGGGTGGTGAATGAGTTGTCCTTAAATCAGTCTGTACAACTCCCTTCCTTTTCTCTCCTCCTCAGTCTGCTGCTGAGAGGGTCCTGCTTACCTTGGATTTGCACAGACCGCTCAGGTACTGTTTGGGTAAAACTAGGAAAGTCTAATCAGCTTTTTGTTTCCTTTTATCCCAGGTCTTTGGGTTTGGCTGTTTCTAAGCAAACCATATTTCTAAGGCCATTTCTTTTTGTTATTTTTTCATGGAAGGTCTCTGCTTTTGTTAGAGTTCATTCTTCTCAGGCTGTTGCCTCTTCTGGTGACGTCTTCAAGGGATTGGACACCGCTTCCATCCTTGAGGTTGCTACTTGGTCTTCAGTGCATACCTTTACTAAGCATTATAATTTGGATATGGTTTCTAGGGCCAGAGCAGGTTTTGGTGAAACAATTTTATGTGGGTTTGTTGAGGGCTGTTCTCAGCCTTCCACCTCCCATTGTGTTTCTTGAGCTGTTTTACTCTCCCTTATATTTAGGAGTACTGCAACAGTAATACAGAAGGGCATAGTACAGTTGTGTAAAACCTTACCATAACAGTAACATCCTTCTCTTCACTGTTGCAGTATTCACTCCCTCCCTCCAACCACCTCATGTTTCTTCTGCATTTGTTCCTTCTGGTTGTGCATGGACTATTTTGTCCTATGACACTTGTTCTCTACTGGGGCAAGTCGGTTCTGGGTAGTTGTGTCCATGTATCCCTTTTATCCCCTACATTCTGTGCAGGGAGCATAAATGTGACATACGGTGCAAACAACCTCTTTTAATCTAATGTACACTGGCTGAGCGGTGGGTTGCCGGGGACAAGGCATCCCTTATATTTATGAATACTACAACAGTGAAGAGAAGGACATCTACTGTTATGGTAAGATTTTAAACAACTATACTTTCCCCGCCTAGAGAGCTGTACTTTGGGGAGAAGCATTAACTTACTGAATGCTATAGAGTGCAGTGTTTCACAGGACGTGACCAATCTGTTGTGCCTTTTTATTTAATGTATAGGGTTATGGTTGGGTTTTTGAATACAACTAACTTGTGCATGGAGCCCCACAGTTTTGTGTTCTGAATGAAGAAAAAGCTAACTTTGTAAAGCATCTTTCTGGCCTAACACCTTTTTGCATTCACACACGCACACTTTGTGCTTCTACGATTTTTTCAATAATAACTGGTAGTACCAGGGAGCAGGTAAAGCTCTATACACTGTAAAGAATGTTGTTAGGTTCTCCTTTCGTAGCTCATTCAGTATGCGTTTGAGAAATGGATGTCAAAAGTCACTTCTCAAGCTATATTTTGCTCTTTTTTCAAGGTGAATTACTTGACATTTGTGTTTTGAACACATGACAAGTTAGTTATGATTGGAGACCTGATCATAATCCTCTCCTCTTAATGTAAATCCTGATATCTTTGTAGCAAGCACATAATTAGGGAATTATAGTCTGTGAGACACAGTCATAAGTTGTTGTAGTACATAGAGATTTAACTGTCTTGTACTACTAGTTACAAGAAAAAAAGTGTAGTGGCGTGAAGTGTTTTATGAGTTTTGAAAGCTGTAAAATATTTAGCACTGCCTCTCAGCAGCTAGAAGCTAAGTGGCTAAATGTCTCTCTGATGAACAAATGGCTTTAAAAGCTGTAAAACACTTCAGTCTGCCACACTTTGTGTGTGTATTTGTGAGATAGTGGAATGTTTTACAGATTTTAAGACTTCTCACTGCTGTTGTATGGTGGACAACATTAGTTGATATTAATTTTTTAGGATGACACTAGACTATAACAATGCTGAAAGTTAAAGCATCTTTCCTACATAAAGATGGCACTTAAGTATGTCTTTTAGACAGATATTGACCATAATTCCACTGTTCTATGTTATTCATAATAAAGGCAAAAATCTCTCTCTGATCAAAAATCTGCTAACTCATTACATTCCCAAACAAACATGTTCCCAGTAACATCTTTCTTCCCCATCACACTTCCAACATTTGCTGTCTACTTGATGAAGAATTCTTTGATGTCTGCTACATTTTCAAGCAAAATTCCTAGACTTTCTGGACTTCATTGCATATATATGCCCCCCCCCCCCCGTTCCCTTGAAAATTGCTTTTCCCATCTCTCTTCCCAATCTTGTCTAACCTCCTTTGATTGATTCTTATAGTCATTCATCATTTTATACGCCCTACTAATTACCTCTCTCTCTCTTTTTTTCTTAGAATCCTTCTTCAACTTTGAATGTAATATTTCTATGGTTATTTTTCTCTTTATAGATCTACATCCAAAATACCACTCTGTCTCTTTGTTTATTGAACCCCCACAATTCATCATCCTCCCATAACACTTTGAATTGTAGCATTCTGCTTGCATTATGTGTAAGAGCCTTATCTGAGTAGCTCTAAAATATCCCTTCAAACCAGGTAATCCTAAACCATCTTGTTCTGCTGGGTGGATCAACTTGTGTGCTTAACTCTTGTGCTCTTCCCTCCCAGATAAATTCCTTAAACTCTTTATTAATTATTGTCCATTACTTATTTTGTTGATAAAAATATACCTCACCTGTGTATAAAACGAAATGGAGTAAAAAACATTTTCACTGCTTGTATCTTACTATCCATATCCATAAAAAGTGCTTCTAGTTTCTCAGTTTTTGTATTAGCTTTTGTTTAGTCTCTTCCTATATGTCCTTAGCTGCCGTAAAAGAGGCCATTTTAATTCATACTCCTAAGTGCTTCTTATCATGTCCCAGTAAACATGGTTTACTGATGGCTGAACCATTGTGTGTGTGGGCACATAATATGTGGCTATAGCCTTTTGTTTTATCTTTATTAATTGTATATCCTAAAAAGACTTGAAACTCTCAAAATGTTCAACACAGAAATGTCCTTTTCTGGATTTATGAAGTGCAAAATAATAGCAGATAAAGCTAACTTTTCTTGATTGCCATGCAAGTTATATCCTTGAATTTTCTGAGTCCTTTCTTTTTTTTTTGCCAATGGCTCTAAATATAAAGCCAATAATAAAGATGAAAGAGGACACCTCTGCCTAGTTCCTCTATTAAAATTCAACTTATCAGAGAAGAACCCTCCCACTTTAATTCTTGACACCAATCTGCCGTATATCCTTCCAACTAACCTTATTATTATATCTGGAAATGAAAATGCTTCCATTGCCCTACTCACCAATTCCCAGTTTATTGTGCTGATTTCTTTGCTGCAAACAGATCCGCCAACAACAGCAGTATTTTCTTGTATTCTCCTTCCCTCTGTATCATCATTGTTCTGTTAATGTTATCAGATGTTTACCTCCCCTCCACAAAACCACAAAAATCCATATCTATCAGTTTTGACACACCTTTGCCATATTTTTATTTAATCTAGACATAAACACTTTTTAATCATTGATTATAGAGTTAAGACTACTTAGCAAACTGTGGTTGGCACAAAGTGCACAAAAGGACACCTAGTAATGGATTAATATAAACTGCAATACATAGATGCAAGTGAGTGCTCAAAAATGTAAAACCCACAGTCCTGTCAGCAAAGTATTTGCACGGATTAATCCTAGTGCTTTGAATCAAAGACTTGCTTTTGAACTATGTGTGTTATTGAATGTATGGTGTCTATATTGTTTGGAAGCAATAAACAGTATCTTTGATTTTACTGAGGCTTTATGAAGAAATGCATTTGCTTTCAGAAATGTGTTTTAATTTTTGTGTCCCAGCTTTTTAAAGATGATAATTATAGAAGTTCATCCATGTGTGAGGAGGACATTTGCCTGTTAACTATAAGATGATTGGTGCAATCTGAACTATAAGATGATTGGTGCAATCTGAAATATACTTATATTGATTTAGTTAGACCATACATTAAATATTGCTTTATATTTTATTTAAAGTATTGAAATGCCAATATTTTAAGTATTGCATATATAAAAATCAGTATACAGTCCAGAATAGTAATACATTGCATATTTAAACAAATCAGTACTGCAGGATTTCTATGAAAGTGAAATCATACATAAATTAAACAGACATTACTGAACATTGCATTCTAATCATTCCCTATTGATTTAGTAGTTGTAATTAAGTCAGAGCTGCAGACAAAACCTTTTGTTAATATTATTGCCATTATGTGATCTCTGTATGCATTGAACATGTTGAGGCATAGCCACTCTAAGTGCATGACACAAATGAATGCACTACATAAAGATTTGCAGTGACTGGCTAACTGGCTGTGATGCTGCTCATAGATGTAAGACTTTGTATGCAATTATCAGGATGTAGAGAGAAATTTTTATTTAAAGTCGAGAATTATTCTGATATGCCTTCCCATTAAAAACAAACAAAAAAATGGCAGCTGTTGCCATTTAGGAGATAATCACATTGACTCAGACTTATAGGCATTCAACACAGTAACATGACAATACAGTGAATAATGTAAAGAAGTCATCTGTTTAAGTCCAGAACTAACAGAGAAATGTGGTGTCATCACAAGAGAAAGTGTAAGAGATGTGTTGAATGCCAAGTCATTGCACTCCCAGAAAATATGTTCCCAATTACCTCTTTCTTTCCCATCACACCTCCGTTTGCTGTTACCAGAGGTAAAATTCTCGGGAGTTTACTTGGGCTATAAAAATACCTATGTAAACATTTCCAAGCAAATATCCTAGATCTTCTAGACTCTGTTGCATATTTGGGAGACCAACATATATCCCCTATTGTTGCTTTGTGGATTGCTTATCCAATCTCTCTTCGCAATCTTTTCTAACCTCCTCCGATTCTTGTAGTTATCATGTAATATTTTATATGCTGTACTAATTATTCCTTTTTTAACAGCAGCTTCTGTTCTAGAGTCTACTAAAAACTCTAGCTGTGCTGGTCTTTCACTTAGGACACCCTGTTTCTTTCTCTTTGCCTATACTCTGATATCAGTCCTTGACAGGGAAGGCAGTCTTAACCTGTAGTCCAAATAAATTCTTGGCATCTTCCCATTTGATTACCTTTCCCTTTCTAGTTATTTGCTTACAATACCTTAGTTCCTTTGCCAGTTTTCTCCAATAAATTCCAGACCCCTCTTGCCTATTGTCTGTGTTGCTAATTGCAGTCATCCCTATCGGCATAATCTCCTTTCTCCACTTCATGTTGGCTTAGCTCTTAGAATACTTTCTGCTACTTTGAGTATAATATTCTGTATAATTATTGTTATTCCATTTAAAGGTTTGCATCCAAAATTCTAGTCTTGCCTTGTTTCCTGAGCTTCCCCCCATTTCATCATCATCCCTTTCCAGTTTGAATTATAGTTTTCTGCTTATGCTATGTATAGGAGCCTTAACTGTGTTGCTCTGAAGTACCCCTTCAAATCAGGTAATTCCAATCCACCTTGTCCTATTAGAAGAATCATCTTATCCCACTTGACTCTTGCCATCTTCCCCACCAGATAAAATCCTTCAGCTGTTTATATTTTAGTTTATTGAACACCCTCAAACAAACACATCTGCAATACTCTCCAAAACCTATTAACTTAATACTAACATACACAACTGTGCATCTTCAAATATTGAAGTTTTACCCTCCTAAAAGAAACAAATATCCCGAACTGACAGCCGCATTTACAGGCTTGAGTTAACCTAAAAGAAAGGTTATCCATGCTGAGATGCATGGTGCAGTCTGTGCTTCTACTAAGCTGTCTGGTTTTGTCTTATCTTTATAGCTATCCCAGCTGGGAAAACATCTGAATGCTTTCAGAGAACATTATCTCCTAGCAAATCTCTTCTTTTTTTTCCTAGCCAATTTCTGTTTATTGGATTGTAGCCAATTTCTATTTATCAGATTGTATCTGGCTCTCATGTCTCAATAGAGATAATATTGCCACTAAGCATACATTTTTTTTGCTAGTAAAAAAAGTGTTATAATGCTTAGTAATCTTTTTCATTTCCTTGTTTTCTCTTAAATCTAGATCAAGCTAAGGGCCTTAATCCAGTCATTCCCTTATGCAAGAATGAGAAAAAGCACATTAATTTTTCTTTCGTCATGCTCTTTTTACCTGACCTCATCCTCCTCCTTCTTCTTCTTCTTCTTTTACATTGCAGTGCCTGCATTTCTTAAAACTGAACAAGGAGAATGAGAGAAGGAAGAAAAAAAGCAGGAGCACATGTTTATAGTAGTATACCCTTTATACTTAAAATAACTGGGAAAACTTTACTTTATAGGATCCAAAGAAAATCATGCACTAATAAAAATAGTATTATTAACAAAAAATGTTTTACTTACAGTTTACTTTCTCCCTCCTGTTTTCCTCCACCAAGTATTTTTCCAAACATTAATAACATGAAATAGGACATTTTTCCAAACATTAATGACATGAAGTAGGACATATGCTTTAGAGCCCCCACAAGTCCAAAAAGTCCCATATTTCTAGATTTTATTGTTCTGTCATATTTCACAAATATAATTATTGCTTTGTAATCCCACATTTGTCAATTTTCAAGTTACTGGTTTTATTCCTGTTTATCTCCATCTCACAAATCCTGTCTCTGCTTCATTTCCAATGTACTCTCAGTTCTTCTAGTCAACTCTCATGCTCCCTTCCTTCTCCCCAGCCTTTTCTGTTGAAATATTTGAAAAGGTTTCACTGGCACAGTCTTTCTATTGCCTTTATTACCAGATGAACAAGAAGCAGAATCTCCTGCTATTTCATAGCTCACTTTTTATTTGACGTGACATACTTTTGTCTTTTCTCCTTAGCATGTACTTCATAAAAAGAAATGATTTTGTCCCTCCAAGGAAGAATATTTTGAAGACAGCTGGGTACAGCAGTTTCAATCTCAAGCCTGCTTCTTGACATTCCCTGAATAGTGGACTAAATTTACTGCTCTTCTGCCTGTTATACAATGAGTAAATCATTCACCACAAACACTCTGCTGTCTCCCGCTTTTATTACTTTGTCCTTCTGACACAGTTTTGTCAGAATCCACTCCTTTCTGCTGGTAGGATTGCATCTTTACAGTTAAATGTCTAGGTTGCTTTCTCATAGCTAGGATTGGAACATACACACAATGGTGCCCTTTTAACTGACAACTCCAGTTGCTTATTTGTGCTTTCATAAAATTAACACAGTCTGTTCTTTCCAGCTTCTCTGGTGCAGTTGAAAATCCCAGGTTTTCCCTATTGGCTCTGTCCTGTAATTCTATTATTTTTTGAAACATCTCTTCATAAGCTGTCTCTCATTCAGCCAGCTTTTTCTTTGTTTTGACCGCTGATTTTTGTAGAATTTTTCACTTCATCTGAATAGCTGTTTAAAGCTTCTTCCATTTTTTCCTGCCTTTTGTTGTTTAAGTTGATATATATTCCATCAGTGTTTTATTGATTTTAACCAGGTCTGTATGCAGTTGTCTTGTACTTTCCTCTAGGTTACAGGAAATCATGTCTGGAGCTTGCACTGCTTTTTGCTGAACAGCTGCAGAACCTTTCACAGCCAATGATTTTTCCTTATCTTTTGTAGCTGATTTTTTTCAAGGTCCTCTTTCTTTTTTTCTTTCTGACATCCAGGCATTGCACTTTACTAGCCAGTTACTGAAATTTACCCAGAAACACAAAAGTCTGCTGTCCTTCTCTGCTGAGTTTCTGTTTTCACACTGGGAGAGCTAGAATTAAGCTGTTACTCAATGTGCAGACATCTTGGAAATAATTCTCTGTCTTTATTTCTGGCTCTCCCCCCTGCTTCATCATCCTCTTTCCATTTTGATTTATAATCTTCTGCTTGTGTTATGTATGTGACCCTTGGCTGTGTAGCTGTAAAATATCGCTTAAAATCTGGTAATCCTAAGACACCTTGTTTTATTGGAAGGATCAACTTATCCCACTTAATTCATGCCGTCTTCCCCTTCCAGATAAATTCCTTGAATTTTTTTTATTAATCCTTGCCTGCGACTTCTCCTGGTTGATAAAAATGTGCCTGACTCATTTATATAACTAAAGGCACTAAAACATTTTCACTGCTTGCATCTTGTACATTTTTGCAAACAAAAGACTTCCAGTTTCTTTTTTTTGTATTATCTTTTGCTTAGTCTCTTCCCATATATCCTTAGCTGCCATAACAAAAGTCTTTGTAATCCATGCTCCTAAATATTTTATCGTATCATGTCCTCATAATTATGGGTATTGCTGAACATACTCAGCTGTAGGTACTTAATTTACAGCTGTAGCCTTTGTTTTATCTTCATAAATTTTATATCCTGAAAAAACTTGAAATTATCTTAAAATGTCTCAGAATGTTCTACAACACTGAGATGTCCTTTTCTGGATATATCAGTTACAAAATGTCATCTGCAAAGAATGCCAGTGTTTCTTGATTACCCTGTTGGTTATATACTTGCATTTCTGAGTCCGTTGTTTTCTTTGCCAATGACTCTAAATGTAATGCAACTAAAGCAAACAAAAGAGAAGTAGGACACCCCTGCCTTGCTCCTTTGTTCAAATGCATCTTATCAGAGAGGACCCAATCCTCCTTGATTCCTGCCTCCGATCTTTCCTATAGCCTCTTAATTAATGTTTTTTATTAAACAGGGAATGCAAATGTTTCCATTACCCTACTCATAAAATCCAAGCCTACTCTGTTGAATGCTTTTGCTGCATCAAGAACCCCCAACAACAGCTAGTGTAGACATAAACAATTTATAATCATGATTTAAAATTGAAATAGTACTGTACGAAGCGAGGTCTGATGGGTCTTCACTGTTCTTAGGTAATACAATCATTACATATTTCCTTCCTTTTAAAATACTGTTAAACAGTATCACTTTTTCCTTCCTAACTTCCAGACTTCCACAGGAATACCGTCAGTCCCATAAAGATTGATTATACGTTGTTATTTTTATTTCATCTTCTCCTATCTTAACTATTAGTTGTTGAGCCTTATGTACCTCTAACCTTGGCATAATTAAGTCTTCAATAAATATTTCCAAACATGCTCTTTCTTTATTTACATATTTTTCCACTTTTTACAAATTTTCATAAAATTTCCAAAATAACACCATCACCAAGATCCATGTATATTAAGCCTTTAAATGCAGTTCATATTTAGATAGTCATGCAGCGGATAAATACTGTGTTTTGGTCTTCAGTAATAATGCTCCTCCAGAATGCGGGACTGATGCATGTGTCTCATGTCTGAGAGAGAAGACAAGCCACTGCTTCTGTCAAGCATGCTGTTGCTGCCACTACCCTGCTGCTACAGGATCAATATTTGTGCTAAAATAAGGAATAGGTCAAAAACCATCATTACTACAATGTGCTAATACTCCTAATCCAACTTTATTACTTTCAAAATAGAATAAAAAATCATTTTGAATAATGTGGCAGTCCCATTAGCAGAATGATTTGAAATTAAAATTTATAATTGTTCAAAGGCTTGCTCATGAAGTTCTTGCCAGGAGAAGGGTTTGGGAATATCTTTCTTCAATAATTCTAATAATGGTTTTAATACTTCTGCATAATTAGAAAGCTATTGTTGACAGTAACTTGCTAGTCCCAAAAAAGCCTTCAACTGTAATAATGTTGTAGGGTGTGGTGCAGTTTGTATTGCAGTAATATGTGAGGGTAAAGTCTGCCTGGAGCCTGCTGAGATAAGATGTCCCATTGAACCTGTGATTTCCATAATTGCAATTTTCCTTTATTAACCTTGAATCCTAATTCTGCTAGTTTAGGTAAGAGAAAAGTAGTGTCTTGTTTGCAACGTTAATGAAAGTTTGAAGCCAAAAGTAAACTATTTACATAGTGTAGTAGAGGAGATACACACTGGAATTCAATTTTCTCTAGCTATTTTTTTTTTCATTTCCATAGAGAAGAGCGTAAATGATTCGTATATCTTTGTGGCAATCTTGTTCGTGTATTACCTTGTTATGTGAATGTGACCAAATACTGACTAGGTTTGTAGGAAATAGAGAAGAAAGTATAAGAAATATCTGTCACTGTGGAGGTAGTAGCAGTTGGCAGAATATAATTTAGTACTGTAGTAGGATTAGGGACTACATGAAAAGTTGGCACTACTGCTGCATCAAGTGCTGGTAGATCTTATTGATATCTGTAAATGTTTTTTCCTGGTTTCTTAACTGTTAATATAGGAGTATTGCCTGGGCTTCGAGTTGGGACAATTATTCCTTGTTGGAGTAATGCAGAAATAACTGGTTCAGTTCCTTTCTCTGTGTCTATCGACAAGGGATACTGGACTACCACTGGCTTCTGCTCCTTCTCTAGGTTCTTGATGTCCAAACAAGGCTTCAAACATATCTATCATGCATTGTAAATATGCATCAATGAACTCGTGATTCCTGCCCACTTAGGTTTTGGGGGGCATGCTGTACTGGTGGCTTTTAGTAAATTACTTCCACGAGTAAGAAACCCATTGTCTGTATTTTTTGGAATATTATCTCCTATGGCAGACTTTTCCCATATTTTCCTGAAAATGTCAGGGGGTGTAAACGCTTTCAAAACTGCTTTTAAATCTTTGATAGTAGTATTTGTAGTCGTATATGTCCTTCTAATATTTTAGCATATTTAGCTGATTGTGTTTGAATTGTAGGAAGGGACTGGTTTGGGAATCTACTGCAGTTCATGGGAGTACTTCCATTATGATAGGTTTAACATCGCCATCCTGAGCTGCTGAAGGCTTAGGTACTTATCTTATTGGATGCATTTGAGCAGTATTGATTTTGGCTTTCGTGGAATAATCAGAATGACACTTCCTCTAAACTTTGTTTAGAAAGAGGTTTCCACCGATATTGTTCTTTATTAATAATTATTGGAAACAAAAAAAAACAATTATTGGAAATTGTGTGACTGTTTAATTCTTTACAGGGTGTTTGTTTTCAGTGGAGCACTTTTATCACCAAATGGTTTCATTTGCCTACATGTTTTGCATTAGCAGTATACCTGTTTTTGATGCAGCTGTTTATCTTTGTTGGCTATTCTCATTAACATTTGATATGAAGATATCTTAGCAGGTGGTGGTTGTAGCTGTTGTCTAAATTGTGCATTATAAACTGATCCATGGTGATGGGTAGAAGTGCTTGAGGTAACTTGAGATGTATCCAGGGAAGTAGTAGGTGGGTTGGCATTTTGTACCTCCATCTGCCCTAGATCATGGGGGTGTGGGCAGAAGGAATCGGAGGCCAGTCGTTGTCAGAAGAATCTGGCTGATTAATTGTTCTTTTTCTAACTGTTGTAACGGGTATAGACCTCAGGTATAGGATTTTTCTTCTGCACATTTTTATGTATTTACTGTTCTGTTTCCTGCCTGCTGCTGTGTTTTCAATCTGGCTGAATTGTATTTTAAACTTCTAAATACAGATTATTTTTCCTTGTTTTCAGATTCTTCTTGACAGTCGTAAAAAACTGACCAATAAGAGGCAGGCTCTTCATTCCATTTCTGTCTGAGTTTCTTTTTAAGATTTTCTTATCAAAAGTTCCTCTCTCTGGGAATTGTAGTGCCCTATCATTTGTAGTGAGCTCTGACCATTTTACCAAGTAATTACAGCTGTCTCAACCATACTTATTAAATATATGCCTGGCTGGAGCCCCAAACACCAGGTCTTGTAATGTACAGTGGATATAAAAAGAAAAAAAAATAAGGAAAAGGGAGGATTCCTTACTAGTATGAGAGAAGATTTTTGATCATAATCGTATATCTATCCACTTTGGTATGTGACTGGGTAATGTGAAGACTGTAATGGGTGCCAACAGAGGTACAGTGGATATAAAAAGTGTACACACCCCTGTTAAAATGCCAGGTTTTTGTGATATAAAAAATGAGACCACAATAAATCATTTCAAAACTTTTCACACCTTTAATGTGACCTTTAACCTGTTAAATTTAGTTGAAAAACAAATCCATTAGGGGGAAATATAAAAAATAAAAACATACAATAAGCTGGTTGCATAAGTGTGCTCACCCTTAAACTAATACTTTGTTGAAGCACCTTTTGATTTAATTACAGCATTCAGTCTTCTTGGGTACACACCTGCCATCAATTAAAGAGACTCTGATTAACCCCAAATAAAGTTCAGATGTCCTAGTAGGATTTTCCTGACATTTACTCAGTTGCCTGCTACAGCAAAAGCCATGGTTCGCAAAGAGCCTACAAAGCAGCAAAGGGATCTGATTGTTGAAAGGCATCAGTCAGGAGAAGGGTACAAAAAAATTTCCACAGCCTTGGATATACCATGGAACACAGTGAAGACAGTCATCAAAAAGTGGAGAAAATATGGCACAACAGTGATGTTGCAAAGAACTGGACGTCCCTCCAAAACTGATGAAAAGACAAGATGAAAACTGGTCAGGGAGGCTGCCAAGTAACCTACAGCAACACTGAAGGAGCTACAGGAATTTCTGGCAAGTACTGGTTGTGTACGGACAGGACCACTTAGTCGAGCCTTGTAGTTGTTGATTTAACAGTGTAGTCCACAGAAATCCACAGGATAAAAACGCCAAGGAACAAAGCTTTTCAGCTGTAAAAGTTTAATCCAAGCATTCGCTTCACAGGAAAAAAACACTAAATCACACTAACGCTCCAAATGCAAGTACGTTTTCGTTTCAAAAACTTCCTCAGATGGGGGCTGGTAACTACATCAGTTCATTTATATACATCAATTAACATTTAAAACCACTAATCTCATGCTGCATAGTAAATGAGGCATAATTGAAAATTATGTCATGAAAACTTTTAAAGGCACATTCTAAATGCCTTATTTCTTGCATAAAAAGTACTACTGACCTAATTGTACTAATGATAACAATCGAATATCATACCAGTTGTCTAAAAGTTTGCAAACTCTTTGATACAGTCACTTTTATTACTTTAATTTAAACTTTAAAATATCTAAAACCTTTTCTAAAAAAACTTTTAATACAATGCCATCTTGTGGAACAAAGTTGAACTACCATTTTGTATTATAAAGAATCTGTTTCCTCGGACTTTCTCTGACCCCAGAACTTATGAAGTAACTGTTGTAATCATGCTTACAAAATTCAGAGCAATACAGTAATAAGCAGCTATCTGTGTTAATAAAAATGTTTAAAATCTTCATGTTAAATAAATAAATGAATAACGTGCAAAATGGAAAATACAAATACTTTAAAAACATTCTAAAAACACTTTAAAATTCTTTCAGTTTCTTGACGTCAGTGTAGTTCATCATCTTATGTTGAAAAATATATTGTTGAAATACAGGCTGGGATAGCAATCGTGACATGGAAATTAGTTGATAACTTAATAATTAAGTAAAGGAAGAACATTAGATTCCTGTTAGGGATCTATAATTTCCGCAGCTCCTAATTTGAGGAGGGGGGGGGGGGGCAATGGAAATACTTTCATTGAGTCCCGGATGCTTGTTGGCTTGCAAAGTAACTTGCCACCAAAGCTCACGGTACTCAATTCTTTCCTCCCATAAACCACCCCTAACATCATATTTCACTTTTTCCAGTACAAAAAATTCATAATGTGCCTGTTCACATTGTAACTTATGTTTATAGAGCGCATTGTCTTTTTTTGTTTTGTATCTCGTACATGTGCTCAAATTCTTCTTTTCAACTTTCGTTCCGTCTTCCCAACATAGAAGGCTTGACAGATTCCACAGTTTGCTAAATTTACTATTCTTTTGTCCTCACAGTTACTGTATTCTTTCAACTGGAGAACCAATTGTCTACTTATACAACAATCATTTTTGGTTGTATCCTGAGTTTAGTACCCATTTGTCCTCCCATTTTGCTAAAATTAAATTGGCATACGTAGGTGCACACGCTGCACCCATGGCTACACCTTTAATTTGGTGAAAAAATTCACCTTTAAAGTATAAGAAGTTGTACTTTAAAACCAGGTCCATTTAGATGTACAATGACCATACATTCATCTCTGCTTAAACTACCATCTTCAAAAATTATTTCTTCCAACATTATTTAACCTTTCTCATGAGGGATACAGGAAAATAAATCAATAATGTCAATAGTAAGGAATGAAATATTATCTGCGTATATATGTTATCTCACACTTCTCAAGAAGTCCCATGAGTCCCTCAAAATATTGTCACGTTTCAACCAAATATTCTTTAGCTTTAAATCTACATATTTGGCCAGTGGTAGGGTTTTTGAAACTTCAGCAGACACTATAGGTCTTAGGGGTGGATCCCTTCCATTTTTGTGTGTTTTTGGAATCCCAAAGATTGTTGGAATTTTTGTTTTTTCTACTTTTAAGTACCTCAGTGTTTTGTTGTCTATAAGTCCCTCAGAAAAAAAGTCTTCTAAGACTATGTCAATCCTTCTGTAAGCTATATTTATTTCATTCTTAAAACAACCAGTGTATCTAGTGGGGTCCCTTAAGATTTCATTCATCTTCTCTTCGAAGAGAAGTGTGTCCATCAAGACCATTCCGCCCCCTTTATCTGGTTTCATAATTCTGAGGTTGACATATTTTCTTAACTCTGTTAAAGTATTATTTTCCTCCATATTCAAGTTACAGGTGTATCTAACCTTGCCAAAATTAGATCTAATCTCATTTACTATCATGTTTTCAAAGTTCTTAATTTGGGGGTGTAATGGAGGGTTGAAAATACTCCTCTTTGTTAGATTATTAGATGTTGATTGTGTTTCCATTTCCTGGTTTAAAAGAACTTGCAAGTTAACCTTTCTAAGGAATGCTTTTATGTCTAATAAGGTCTTCGTAAGCTCGCCTCTTCTCATGGGTATAAATATAATACCCTTGGATAACAGGCTAAAGTGTTCGTCCTTTAGTTTGATTTTACTGAATTGTAGGTACTAAAGTCACCCTTGGTAAATCTATACGGGTTACTAACATCCTGAATAATATTTTCTTTTTCCAATGTGGTGGTACTAGTAACATTTAGTACCTCCCCCTTCTTGCTCCATCCTGAAAATTTGTATGATACCCATTTTGTTGGTAATCATTCCTGTTCCTCAGTCTCTCTGACCTCCTCAGCGGGGGGTAGTCATTGAATTCATCCAGTTCACCTAATCTTTCATCACTTCTTAGATGTTGTTTGTGTTTCTTCTTCACTAAGACTGGGTTGTTCATTTATTCAAGACCTAGGTCTGTACTTTTTGTTATAGGGTAACTGGTGTTATTTTTGTATTCTATCAAGTCCCTTTCCAATTTCTTTATTTTTCTCTGAATCAAGTCACTACACTGACCATCAATACCACTTTTGATCTTAAAATATTTCTCTCTCTCTCTCCCTGAATTCCGAACATAAGGTCTGTTTTAATGTTGTCATTTAAAATATCAATTTCTTTCATTAGGTCACTTTTTACTCAGTTATTTTCATCACTCCTAGCTTTTGAAATATCCAGCCCACATCTGTAAACTTTTAGACAACTGGTTTGATATTTGATTGTTATCATTAGTACAATTAGGTCAGTAGTACTTTTTATGCAAGAAATAAGGCGTTTAGAATGTGCCTTTAAAAGTTTTCATGACATAATTTTCAATTATGCCTCAATTACTATGCAGCATGAGATTGGTGGTTTTAAATGTTAATTGATGTGTATATATATGAACTGATGTAGTTACCAGCCCACATCTGAGGAAGTTTTTGAAACGAAAACATACTTGCATTTGGAGCATTAGTGTGATTTCAGTGTTTTTTCCTGTGAAGCGAATGCTTGGATTAAACTGTTTTACAGCTGAAAAGCTTTGTTCCTTGGTGTTTTTATCCTGTGGATTTCTGTGGACTACACTGTTAAATCAACAACTACAAGGCTTGACTAAGTCGTCCTGTCCGTAAGCTTCATTGTGTTTTCTTCCAGGGTCTTGGCATATGGTTTTTTAGTTACTTTTTTGACCTGTTGGCAGTTTTTGGTGGTTTACAAGTACTGGTTGTGTACTGCATGTGACAACAATCTCTTGTATTCTCCATATGTCTGTGCTATGTATGGGGTAGGGTTGCATGACAGAAGCCTTTTCTTACACAGAAAAACATCCAGGCCCAGCTATAAATTGCAAAACAATACATCAAGTCTCCCAAAAGCATGTGGGAAAATGTATTATGGTCTGATGAGAGCAAGGTTTATCTTTTTGGCCACAATTCCAAAAGGTACATTTGGTGCAAAAACAACACTTTGCATCACCAAAAGAACACCATCCCCACGATGAAGCATGGTGGTGGCAGTATCATGCTTTGGAGTTGCTTTTCTTCAGCTGGAACTGGGGCTTTAGTCAAGGTGGAGGGAATTTTGAACAGTTTTAAATAACAGTGACTTTTGGCCCAAAACCTTCAGGCATCTGCTAGAAAGCTGAAGAGGAAGATAATTTTCACCTTTCAACACGACAGTGACCCCAAGCATACATCCAAATCAACAAAAGAATGGCTTCACCAGAAGAAAAGTAAAGTTTTGGAATGGCCCAGCCAGAGCCCAGACCTAAATCCAATAGAAAATCTGTGGGGTGACCTGAAGAGGGCTGTGCACAAGAGATGCCCTCGCAGTCTGACAGATTTGGAGCACTTTTGCAAGGAAGAGTGGGCAAATATTGCCAAGTCAAGATGTGCCATGCTGATAGACTCCTTCCCAAGAAGACCGAATACTCTAATTAAATCAAAAGGTGCTTCAGCAAAGTATTAGTTTAAAGGTGTGCACATTTATGCAACCAGCTTATTGTACTTTTTTATTTTTTTATATTTTTTTCCCCTAACAGATCTGTTTGTTTTTCATTTGAATTGTACAAGTTATATGTCACATTAAAGGTGGGAAAAGTTTTGAAATTATTTATTGTGGTCTCATTTTTTTAAATCACAAAAACCTGGCATTTTAACAGGGGTGTGTAAACTTTTTATACCCATTGCATGTCATAAGTGATAATTTAATAAAGCTGTTTTTTGTTAAAAAAAATGCAATTAAGGAAAGATATGAGGCTTGTCAAGAAGAACTAATTTAAAAAATAGTGTTAGAAGACAGACCACAGAAGAGAAAATGTGAGATTTCTGCTCCACCGGAGAAACTGGAAGAATTGCATTAATTTTTAGGAAAGTACAAAAAATCAAAAGCTTGCTATTGCACACCAGGGTTTGCTAACTGAAAAGCCACATTATTTGCATATTCCAAATATGTCAAGGAGAAAACGGACAATACTTTTATTAGTGAAGGTGCAGTCATACCAGCCGAAAGAGTGGCTCCTGACAAAAATGTGGCAGGAGGAAAGAATATTAAAAGTAGGGGACACCAGACTTCCAAGATGGCAGCACGCTTATCAACAACTTAATTTCAGCTCTCCCAATTTGAAAAAATAAACCAAGAAATAAGACCTAGTAGTTCTGCTATCTTGAGTAAAATACAGTTACTGGCTAGTAAGTGTACTTTCTGGATGTCAGCAAAGAAGACATTTAGAAAACCTGAAAGAAAATCATCCAGAAAAGGTGAAGAGAAAACACACTGACTAGGAAAAGATCTACAGCTTTTCAGCAGAAAGCAGGTCAAGCCTCAACTTTGGTACAAGGGATGGCTTCCAGTTATTTAGGGTAAAAGTTAAACATGTGTACTCAGAGGTGATTAAAATAAATGAAACATTGAGGGAGTATATCAATTCAGATAAGAAAAGGCTGGAAAAAATAGAAGAAGCTTTAGCTATTCAGATGACTTGATAAAACTGTAAAAATTAGAAGCTGAAATGAAAAGGATGGTTGAGTATGAGACTTCTCAAGAAGAGCTGTTGTTTCAAAAAATGGGTAGAGTTAGAAGACAATGTCTGCAGGGATGACCTGAGATTTTCTGTTGTACCAGAGAATCTAGAAGGGTTAGAGTGTATTAATTTTATGAAAGTACAAATAAGCAACTGGACTGGTACTTCACAGCAGGATGTCTTAATTGAAAAGACACATTGAATATATGCTCTTAACCTGTCCATGAGAGAGCAGCCAAGAGCTGTATTAGTAAAGATACAGTCATATCAGTAGAAGGAGCTGATTCTGACAAAACTGTGGCAGAAGGAAAAAGTATTAAAAAATGGAGACATCGGAGGACTTCCGAGATGGCTGCACACAGAGTAGACGCTTAATTTCAGCTTTCCCAGTGTAAAAACAGAAACTCAGAAAAGGAGAGACAGCGAATTTGTCTTTTTGGGTACATTTCAGTTACAGACTAGTAAGTGCATTGGCTGGGTGCCAGCAAAGAAGAAATCTAGAGAACCTGAAAGAAATTCAATCACAAAAGGTGAGGAGGAAACACTGGCTGGGAAGAATCCTGCAGTGGTTCAGCAAAATGCAGTTCAAGCTCCAGCTTTGGTGCTAGACATGACTTCCAGTATCTCAATGAAACAGTAAGTCAAAAGTGCTCAGAGCTTATTAAAATAAATGAAATGCTGAAGGAGTATATTGACACAAGTAGCAAAAGACTGGAAAAATGGAAGAATCTTTAAACAGCTATTCGAATGAGCTGATAAAGCTGCAAAAATCAGAGATCAAAATGAAAAGGCTAGCTAAGTGTGTGATACTGCTCAAGAAGAGATGCTTAAAAATGATAGAATTAGAGGACAGAGCACGTAGGGAAAACCTGAGACTTTCTGCTGTACCATGGAAACTAGAAAGGACAGACTGTTTTAATTTTATGAAACCACATATAAACAGCTGGGTAAATATTCCACAGCAGGAGTTTCTAATTGAAAGGGCACATTGTGTGCATGCTCCAAATCTGGCCATGAGAAAGCAGACAAGGCTTCTAATAGTAAAAATGAAATTCTACCAGTAGAGAGTTGATTCTGACAAAATTGAGGCAGAAGGACAAAGTACTGAATGTTGGAGACAGTAGAGTATTTGTGGAAAATGATTACTCGCTGTAAACCAAGCAGAAGAGGAATACATTTATTCCAACAACCAGGAAATGTTGAGAAGCAGGTGTGGATTCAAGCTACTCTATCCAACTATCTTTAAAATATTTTTCCTGGAGGGTCAAAATTGTTTATTGATGCAGGACATGCTAAGGAGGAAATACAGAAGTTTGTCCAACAAAAGTGAGCTCTCATAATGAAGGGGATTCTGCTGTTTATTATGATGATAAAGCTCACAGAGGACTATTCTAGTGAAACCTTTTAGTTTTTTTCAGAGAAAAATGCATGAGAGACTGGAAAAAAAGCATAGGAGTTGACTAGAACAAGGGATACATGAGAAATGAATCAGACACTACATTTGGGAGCTCAAAATCAACAGGAAGAAAAACAGCAACTTGGAATCTAATGAATAAATGTGGGATTACAAAGCCTTTAAATCATGTTTGTGAAATATGGCAAAATAAGAAAATCTGGAAATTTTGGACTGTTTTGACTTTTGTGTAGGGAACTCCAAAGCACATGCCCTACTTCATGACATTAATGTTTGGAAGAACATTAAGGAGAATGGAAGAGGAAGGAAAGCTGTAACTGTAGGTAAAATAGTCTTTATTCTTAACAGTATTTTTATAAAACAGGACATATACTGCGTGTTATAAAGTTAAGATTTTTCAGTACTTTTTGTGTGTAATAGGTTTACTGAACTAAATAGGTACTCTTTGTTTCCCTTCTTCTTTCTGTCTTCTTGTTCAGTAATATAGGCACTGCAATGTGTAAAATGATGAAAGCCTGGACAGAAGAGCATGATATAAGTAAATTTTATATGCTTTTTCTTTCTTTTGCATAAGGGGAACGACTGGAGTTAAGGCCCTTTGCTTGATCTCATAAGCTTTAAGGGGAAGCAATTAAATAAAAGAACACTGAATTTAATGCAGAGTTTTCTTCCAGCAAATACATGTTCACAGTGCAACAATGAGAAGCTTGTAGCTGAAGGCAACTGCATATCTGGTTCTCATGTTTTTATAAAGACCAGCTGATAAGGGTAGTAAAAACAAAATACTCTTTCTCAATAGCTAAAAGCCAATGTTTTCATAACCATTCAGGTTGTTTTCTACATCTGGGAGTGGAATAAAGATAAGACAAAAAATACAGCACTTGTGTGAGTAGAAGCACACCTGTACCATTCATCAAAACATGGATAACCTTCATTATAGGTCAGTTCAAGCCTTTGAATGCTGCTGTCAATCTGGGAGAAGTGCTCCTATTAGGAGGGTTAAACTTCATTATTGGAAGATGTACATAGTTTTATGTATTTTTTTATTAAGCTAATAGGTTTATGGGAGTGTTCTGATGGTGTGTTTTTTATTTTTTGTTTGAGGGTTTACATTAAAACACAGAGTCTTGTAAGATGTGACATAGCTTTAAATGGGTATGAAAGAAACAAATGTATAAAAGATCAACCTGCCAGACAGTGTATGCATGTAATACAAAAGCTGAAACTAGACCTTTTTTTAAAAGTTATTTATTTTATTTATTTATTTTACATTTGTTCACCGGGATAGTCCGACTGGATACATGTCCATTTTCAGTGGAGGCCCAGGAGCAAAGCTCCAAGGTCGGCAATTTAGATTTAAAAAAAAGTACAGTTATTACAATAGTTAACATATCTCAGCAAGCAGTTAAGTTTAAGATACAATATTTACAGAGGTTACATTCAAAGGCAAATTATAGAATGTGCCATGGTTAAAGAAAATCCTTAGAGTAGTTCAATATTAAGTAACACACGTTAGCTAGAAATACTGTTATTACCTCATACAGTAAGTTACAGATGCAATATATACAGTGGTTACATACCTAAATACATATAGAGTTAAGGTAAAGGTCAGGATAGTGCCACTGGTAAGCTAAAAAAATGCTGTTTTTGTCTCATTGTCAAGGAGAGTTAATCCGGTTTGCTGCATCGACATAGCCAGTTTAGTGTCAGATGTTGTTTGAGTCTAGTCTTGAATTGACTCAGGGAGTTGAGCAAAGTAATTTAAGATGGGAGAGAGTTCCAGGATCTGCCTACAGAGTTTTCGAAGAGAGAGTCACCAGGGGAGTTATTAGTTTTTATAGTCTGGACTAGTAATTTATTAGAGGATTGAAGAGGTCAAGGATTGTGATAGGGGGTGATAATATTTTTAAGAGCAGCAGTGTTATCTGGATTGTAAAGGATTTTATAGGCAGTAATGATAAGGTTATACTGGATCAAGCTAGGTAATTCTAGCCACCCAAGCTGGTTTAGGTGAGTACAATGATGAGTCCTATAAGGCAAGCCGGTGGCAAATCTGGCAATATGGTTATAGGAGATAGAAAGTTTAAGGACAGATTTGTTTAGATTGAAGAGTTTCAGGGATGCATACAGAAGAGTTGAAAGTAGGTGAGAGCGAGCTAAGGCACATCTAGCAGGAGGGGTTAAGAAGGCTTTTATCCTGTAAAGTGAGCCTAGTTTTTTATTGATGATCTTAATGGCTTGATTAACATGCAAGTCGAATTTAAGATTGGTAGCAGTGATAACCCCTAACAGTTTTGTAGAGGAGTCTGGGGAGATTAATGTGCCATTGTTGGATGTAATGTCAAAAGTGCATTCAGTAGACCTATGTGTTGGTGAGAAAAGCAAATTTTTTTTGGGGGGGGAGGGATTTAGGATTAGACAACCAGAAAGCCAATTTTAAATTGTGTTAAAGGTGGTTTGTGTAGCTGATCACAGTTCATTTGGAGATGTGGCCAATTAAATCAGGGTGGAGTCATCAGCGTATTGGACACAGTTGACTTTAGGGATAGCAGAATAATAGAGGTTGTTAATGAAGATGGAGAATAGAAGGGGCCCTAGTATGGATCCCTGGGGTACACCTTTTGGGTTGGGTAGGAGTTTAGAAAGTTCTTTTTGTCAAAGGACAACCTGCTGTCTGTTATTCAGATCAGATTGGAACCATTGAATGACTGTAGTATCTAGGCTGAAAGTTTTCAGGGTGTGGATTAGTAATTGATGATCCACCATATCAAATGCCTTGGAGAAATCCAAGAAGAGGGCAGAGGATATGTTATTGCAATTATGGTTTATGGTATTGGAGAAGGCTAGAAGGGCGGAAGTAGTGCTGTGGCGAGGTTGGAAGCCATGCTGGGAATCTGCCATGAGGTTATTCTGAGTTAGGTGATGCATCACTTTTCTATGGATACATTTTTTCATAATTTTTGCAAGTGGGGATAGTATTGCAATTGGCCTATAATTGGATAACTCAGTAGAGCTACCTCCTTTGTGAAGTGGGATTACATAGGATATTTTCCAAATAGAAGGGATCTTGGCCTCTGCTATTGTTCGATCGATTAGTATCGAGATGGGGTAGGCAATGGCATCGGCTGCTATTTATAGATACTCAGCAGGGAGTTATACATAACATGTAGGAATAATAATGTCTTATAATGACGCTTTCCATATTATTTTTAAATGTGAATGGGCTTACAGGTATATAGAAAAAAAGAAAAAAGAGTAGTCAACTATATTAAAAATGCAGAGTGCATTTTGCTGTGCTACAGGAGACGCATTTGGAAAGAATTCAGCATGTGAATTTGATAAGGCAAAGATTTTGGGATGGTTATTCAGCAGAATATCTGGGACAAAGGAAAAGGGGAGTTCTTATATTTGGTAGACTAGCTCCAATAGTGGTAGAAGTGGGGGAAAAGATGATAATGGTAGATCTGAATAGTAATGGGCTGTTGGCAAGGGAGGAGGATTATGCTGGCGTATATTTATATTACACATAAAACTGCTATAGTGGAGCTTAAGAAAATTCTGGGAGAAATGATCAGCTTTCAGTAGTGAATATTACTTATAGTGGGGACTGGAATTTGATTTGGAATAGTGAGAAGGTATCTAGGGGCCTGTAAGACAAAATATAAGAAAAGAGTGTAAATGTTTGAAGAAATGTATGGAAATGTTTGGTATGGAAGATGTGAATTAAGTAGTAGGATATTGGAGAGAATTTATATATTATTCCCCAAGATACAAAAACTAAGCTAGGTTAGACAAAGTCTATTTCACAGGAGCATGTTCATTTAATTGAAAATTTTGATATTTATCCAATAACTATTCAGATCACATGCCTATAACTACTAAAACAAGAATGCAGGGCAATGAAATAAAAATGAGACCCTGTCGCTTCCACACCTGTCTGTTAAACACAGACTATTTAAAGGAACAGGTAGTGGTTATTATTCAGGAGTTGTTAGGGAAGATAGGAATTTCTTCAGAAAATATAGCTGGGGAGTGGGATAAAATAAAATTGAAGCTTGAATAACTGTAAAATTTACAATTATACTAATTTAGAGTTAGGTCCTACACATTTTATGTTATTATCTAGAGGAATGAAATACATACACAGAACATGCTTTCATTTGGTAGATTGCTTAAGTGAGATTAAATTGTTTTTAAGGAAAATTAACTTGGCAATTATGTTTCAGGACAAAGGTCAGGTTACTGACACTAAGACACTGAAGAAAAAGAGTGTATATGTTCCACCCTCATACCCGCGAGTGGCAGTGTATGAAAATATGGTCATGAAAGATATTTATAGATTGCAGAAAAATATTAAAGCTAGAAAATTTAAAAATAATTTATCTGAAGATGAATGTAGTACCCTTAGGAAACGTAAAGAAGACCATTGTATTAGAGTGATGAAACCAGATAAAAGGGGGTGGGGTTTATATGTGATGTGATGCTATGGAATATATTATTAAAATGTATGAGATACTTCACATGTATGGTAATTACGAAACAGTTTCTGTCAGTGAAATTCACATAGCGTACCAACGTATAGATATGTATGTGGAAGAATATTTAATTGACAATCTGATTACCATGGACATTTATACATTTTTAAAGGTTGATTATCCTATGTTAGCTACCATTGTAGGAATACCTAAGATTCATAAAAGCATCAGTAACCCCCCCCCTTCCGCCATATTGTTTCTGGAAGTCACTCTAAAACATTTCCGATTGGTGTAGCCATTGATAATTGGTTGAAACACAACTATGGTAAAATACCTCGTATGGTTAAAGATTCCTGGGTGGTCTCACCCCCAACCTTTGGAAAGAGGGATTAATTTACACTACTATTGATGTAGTTGATCTTTTTTCTTGTATACCCAAACAGCAGGGGTCGGAGGGTTTTTGTAGTAGTATTAGAAAATATGGTAATTTGGAGTGGGACCATGTCAACCTTATTCTGGAGTGTATGTCTATTGTACTGGACCACCATTATATTTATTTTGAGGGTGAATATTATCGGCAGGCCAGGGGGGTAGCCATGGGGGCTGCCTGTGCCCCCATGTATGCCAACCTGGTCATGCTTGATTGGGAGGACACCCACATTTTTAACTGTGGGTTTTCCAAGCACATTCAACATTACTCCAGATTTTTGGATGACATATTTATCCTATGGGATGGTGCCCACGAAGATTTGAAATTATTCATAGAGTATATAAATGGTACCAGTACATTTTTGAAATTCACTCACACATCTAATATAGAGGGAATATCATACTTTGACACTTGCATATCTAATGAATCTAGTGGCTTTAAGTCATGTATATATAGAAGAACACATTTTCCAATAGTTACCTAGAATTTTTTAGCAACCATCTTCGGAAATTGAGGAATATTTTTAAAGGACAGTGTATAAGGGCTGCCCAAATGACTTCTACATATAAGGATATGGTTGATGAAATAGACATAGAATTAATCACTTCCCTATTTAGTGAAAGGGGATATCCGAAACACATGTTGGATGATGTTAGGAAATATGTTATGAAGGAATGGGGTAACAAGTTTCCACTTCTTTTAGGTATTGAATGGGGTGAGAAAGTAGTTGATGTTTCGAAGGACACTGGTACTATCAGAGAGCATGTATATTACAATACGCACTTGATGTGAACCAAGTAAAAAAAAATATTAACTCAAAACTGGAACATCCTGATGTCAGATAATGAAGTCAAAAATATTGTAGGAGAGAAACCATTGTTTGTTTATAAGATGGACTGTAATATAAAGCAAAGTTTAGAACAGGGCAGTATAGGTAGAGGTATGGACGTATTGAAAAAACATGCCACGCTATTTTGGAAGACGATGGGATTATCCTGAAGAATGTGAATAAAACCAGGATATCCATTAAGCAAGGAAATTGTAACTCAAAGATGGTTGTCTATATGGCAAAGTGCATGGCATGCCCATGCTACTACATAGGAAAAACAGAGAGATGTCTTAAAAGATGAATTTATGACCATATGTATTGTGTTAGGAGAAAGGATAGTAATAATGCCCTGTTTAGACACGTAGAAAAATGTGAGAATGGCCGTACTTTTAAGTTTGCAATATTAGATCAAGTTAGAACAGACCCTCGAGGAGGTAATTTTAAAACTATTTTGGGTTAGAGAGGTAAAATGGCAATTACTGACAGATGCCTCCACTTTACCAGGTCTGAATGACCATATATCTATTAAACCCATATTGTTAGTAAAAACCTAAGCACATTTTATATGCAAATGTATTCTAAACATGTTATTTTAAATACGTTGGTTTTTACTTTCATACAATTTTATATTTTTCATTTTGCATTTTATGCATTTAAAAATATATTCAGTATATATTTATCAATTGTTTTTTTATGATGAAGATTGCATTGATATAGTCTACATATTATATGGAACGTATATTTATGTTTAAGATGGTTATTCTGTATTTTTAGGTCGTGTTTGTGTAAATATGGGTATAGTCATATACGTTTGAGGTCACGGTCACTTTAAAGGAAGTATAATTTGTATCAAAAAGTGACTGGTGCCAAAATGCAGGGTATTTAAATGTGTAATGCTAACTGCTGAGTATTCTGATGAAGTCCACGTTTTTAGTGGATGAAAGCACTTAATCTGATGGCGTATGTGCAATAAAGAGTGTTTTTAACGTATTCACCTTTTAGGTTCATAGGTAGATACTAGGCTATCTGCCCTAGGGCATTTATAAGCCTAGTCAGAGTGTATTTGGCTTCCGCCTCCCTATTAGATTAGCCTACTGTGCCTCTGTAAAGTAGGTCACAGAAGGTACCCTTTTAAGATTAGTTTACTGTGCCTCTGTCTAGCAGGGACACAGGAGAGATCCCAGGGGTGAATTTGCGATTTCCCATCCACGCGTCCAAATTTCGCTTGAAGAGGGTCAGCGAGGGGCTATGTCTAACATGAATTGGGATTCTATTCCAGAGTAAGAGTAGCCTCTGGGAAATGAATCTGTCCCTCCAGCATGTCCTATTTATTTTTGTGCTGAGGTTTTGGTCCCTGGAGCGTGTAGCTCTAAGGGACTTGGATTTTTTGAGGTGGAGCATGTCCATTAATTCTGGGTTTGACATGGCTTTGTACGTCAGGCATAGATCGCCTCTGAGTAGGCGGTAAGCAACTGAGTAGAACTGGAGTTTCTTTAGTCGAGCTGCATAGGACATCTGTTTGTAGCCCATGATCCTCAAGGTGAGGTACTTTTGGGGTCTCTCCAGTTGCTGCAGGTGTCTGGTAAGGTACATCCCAAAAGGGGCATTGTATTCAATTGTGGGCCTGATGAGTGACAAGTAGAGGGGCACAATGACCTCTCTTGATCTAGATGCGAACCCTTTCGTGATAAGGTGGGCTATATAGAAGGTCTTTCTAACCACTTTGGCAACGTGATTATCAAAGGAGAGATTACTATCTACGTTGGTCCCCAAATCTCTAATTAGTTCTTCTGTACTTAATGGATTACCACCTATGTGGTAATTTGCGGGCACCTTGTTTTTCCCAAAGGGGATGACTATGCACTTTTTAGCATTTAGCTTGAGGCCGTGGCTCTGGCACCAAGCATCCGTCTCTGTGAGACCCTTTTGGAGGATGCTTGTGTCAGCTAGAGATTCGATTATAGCCCCCAGTTTGCAGTCATCTGCGAACTTTGTCAGCCATAATCCCCCCATGTTAGCCTGAACCTCAGAGAAGTATATACCGAACATGAGAGGTTCCAGAACTGAGCCCTGTGGGACGCCACTTGTAACTGGTTTGGATTCGGACATGGCACCTGCCATTCTGACCATGTGGGTTCTATCTCTGAGCCAGTTTGCAACCCATCTTGTGATATAGGGGTTGATATTTAAGCTGGTAAGCTTATTTATGATGCCCGAGTGAGGTATTGTGTCGAAGGCTTTTGTGAGGTCCAGGTAGGCTGTGTGGACTACCTTGCCCTCATCTATGGCTTTGGTAACTGTTTCAAAGAAATCAACTAGGTTTAAGAGGCAAGATTTGCCCTTAACAAAGCCGAATTGGGTAGGGTCCAGTGTCTGGAGGCTCCCAATGTCTTTGTTTATGAGTTCCTTGATAATACGCTCCATAGCTTTACAGACCAGACTAGTCAGGCTTATGGGGCGATAGTTTCCGGGGTACGTTGTGGCACCACCTTTGTGGAGTGGGACCACTGTAGCTGTACGCCATTCTTTGGGTACATATCCTGTAGTAAGGCTAAGTTTGAACAGTGACTTAATGTGAGGGTTCAGTTCTTCTTGGGGCTCATGTAAGACACAGCCTGGGACACTGTCCGGTCCCATAGATGCTGTGTTTTTTGCTTTGGAGAGGGCAGCTTTCACCTGTGCATCTGTGATGTCAGGGAGGTTACATTCAGTTGGGATAGGCGTTTGCTCCTTTGGGGGGGAAGGGGGAGAGAAGTTTGCGCTGAATCTGTCTGCCAGGATGTTGGCTATGTCTGTGGGTTCGGTATATTTTGTACCGTTATGCAACAATTCAGACCATATATGGGAGTTTCCGCCCATGTTCCTGACATAACTAAAGAAGGCCTTGTGATTATCTTTAGTGTCTAGGGCAATTTTTCTTTCGAAACTGGCCTTTGATGATTTTATGACGGATCGAAGTTTCTTGCTAATACTGATTAGAGATGCCTTCCCTTTTTGGGATTTTGCTCTGTCATGTAGTAGCTTCTTCCTCCTGTTGTATAGCTTATTTATGGCCGGGGTCCACCAGACCGGTCTCCTGTTTTTGGTGGAGTGAGTCTTGGTTTTATTTGGGATAGCACGATCCATGCATTCCTGCAGGTGCTCATAGAATGCATTTGTAAAGGATTGGGCTGTATTACCCTCTGGCTCAGGGGCTTTGAAGGATTCCACCTCAGTCTTGAGAAGTGCAAAGTTGGCTTTTGAGAAATTCTTTACAGTGATTTCCTTGGCTGGGGGTGGGGACAGGATATGGATGTCCAGGGAAATTTGTTTATGGTCTGATCTTACCAATGAGTGGTTTACCTCTGGTGTAGAACATAGAGTCCCCGTGTTGGTGATGACCAGGTCAAATATGTTGTTCCCTCTTGTGGGAGTGGTGACCAGTTGTTCCATTGCGTTAGAGTTTATAAATTCAAGGAACCGTTGGGCGAGGGTGTTTGGGCTTGAGTAGTTTTCCCAGTCAATGTTTGGGTAGTTGAAGTCACCCAATAACATAGTGTTTGGAGAGGCCTTCATATTCTCCAGTGTTCTCAGGAATGCCAAGTGGGGTTCCTGTAATAGGGAGGGTGTTCTGTAGCAGGCTACAAACTGAAAGGCAGTTTTGCCAGCTGTTAGTTGCACATGGATGGTTTCCGATGCTTCGTGCAGTGCCACTAACTTGGAGGTGTAGGTATCTTTGATGAATATAGATACTCCCCCTCCTTTTGTGCTTTGGTCCGAGTTTTGGGGCCTAAACGCATGGTATAAGTTATAACCTGGTAGTGCTGGGATGCTCTCAGGAGCCTTGAACCAGGTTTCTGTTACTGCACAGACATCGATTTTCTCCATACTGAGGAGAGTCTCGAGTGCGTGCATCTTGAGGTTTAGACTTCTGGCATTGAGTAGCATCACCTTTAGTTTTTTTATCTTTGGATTGTCTATGGAGGTGGGTTTGTCCTTTGAGCCTTGCCTAAAAAAGGCACTATGGGGGTGGCAAGAGCCTTGGCCAGTATATGAAAGCCTAAGGGTGACAGGTGCAAGCCGTCCCTAAGCGAAAAACGTGGCTTGTCGAGCATGTCATCCCAGGCTGACAGACACTGGATCCCCTTTGAATGACACCAATACTTTAGCCAATTGTTGAAACTGATAATTTTGTCTTTATACTGTGGCATCATTCTTGGTGAGGGCAAGATGCTACTCAAGGTCAGGGTCATACCAGCCTGGGCTACATGGTCAGAGAGCTCCTCTATGTCTCTTTTTCATGTAGTCCAGGGAGGTACATCTCAAGTCATTCACACCAGCATGGACAATGACGGGGGTCATACTTGTACTTCCTTTGGAGTGACCTGAGTGCTTGCGTTATGTGGCAGATCCTGGCATCCGACAGGCAGCTTACAGTGAACTTCTCCTTGTTCAGTCTGGTGAGCGGGACATCAGTGTGCCGGACAATAGAGTCCCCTATAACAAGTGTATTTGGTGTGTTGTTTGGCCTTAACGGCTGTGACTGTGAGGCACACTGATTTTGTGAGATATGTGATTTGTGGGTATTGTTGAGGGGTGGCTGTTGCTTGGATATCTGCTTAGGAGGTCTTTGCTGTTTAGGCAGATTTTTATTTAGAGCCTCCGAGCATGTTTTTGTGTGTTTATGTGTTGGGTATGCAGATGCAATAGGTTTGTGTGAGACTGGATTTGTGGTGTGGGTGGTTACCTTTTCCATCTGACTGACTGTGCCAATCTTGGTTTGAGAGAGCTCTGCCTCCAGAACCTTTTGGTTCATTCTTGGTGGAGTTCGTGACATACAGCGTTTTTTACTTTTTGTGGATTCTCAGTTGACTAAATGCTTTTTTTTTATTAAAACGGATAAATGTGGAACTCAAGAAAAAGTACAAATGGAAATAGTTAGAAAAATTAAATATGCCAGGGTTAGAGGTATATAAGGCTCTGTTACTAACAGTTAGGATAAGAGAGATGAGAGAAAAATGTTCATGTATAACCAATCTACAGGAAATTCTCCAGGAATAGATGGTATTCTTTGACTAAGTTTAAAAGCTAGGAGTAAAGAGAATTATAAAGATCTGGAAGGTTTTGTTTAACAGTATTTTAAAAGGAGGAGAAGCAGCAGCGTCCTGGAAGAAAAAGTACAGTTTTGTACCTACCATAAATGTAGATGTTCGAAGATCCACATTGCTGCAGTCCTTACACTTGGGTAGTCCGCTGTCCTCGGTCGGCCCGAATATCAAAGTATAAGGCTGACGTCGGTCAAGGCGCATTTGACTGACATCAGGACGTCAGGGTACAAATGCGCATGACCGACGTCATATCCTCAGTCTTTTCTTGCCCCAGATGTCAGAAGACCCTAAACATAAAGGTCAAAACCAAAAGACAGCAAACAAACAACCAACCACCCCTGCACTAGTAATATGTACAATATATACAATATACACAATATTTACAACCCAACCCACACAACCACCTCTAACTACAGAGGGAAGGAGGGAGGGTAAATTGGACTGCAGCAATGTGGATCTTCGAACATCTACATTTATGGTAGGTACAAAACTGTACTATGTTCTTCATCTCACATTGCTGCAGTCCTTACACTTGGGTAGAATCCCAAAGCAGAGGTAAGGGAGGATGGCCAAACTACAAGGAAGCAGGAGCTGCCAAAATGCCCTGCAAAACAGCAGTGGCAAAACCAGCCCTGGATTTAGAGTAAAGTGGTAGGTGATAATGCCTAGAGAAAGTATGCACTGAACTCCAAGTAGCTGCCTCCAAAATATCCTTGGTTGCCACTCCCCTCAAAAGGCTGTCAAGTGGCAGTAGCCCTAGTGGAATGAGGCCTAATCCCAGCTGGAATCTCCTTGCCATGATGGGAATAACAGAAAGCAATGCAAAACCCAATCCACTTAGAAATAGTTTGTTTTGACACAGGCTTGCCCTGAGAACCCAAAGCAAAAGAAACAAACAACTGCTGAGACTGCCTGAACCCTTTAGTTCTGTCCAAATAATATCGCAACTGCCTGTGTACATCTAAAGTGTGCAAAATCTTTTCCCCTTATTTTGGGGATTTGCATAAAAGGTAGGCAAATGAATAGTTTGGTTTAAAGCCACACTAGAAACCACTTTAGGCATAAAGGAAGGATTAGTACGTAAAGATACCCTATCCTTATGGAAAATCAAGAATGGCTCAACCGCCATAAGGGCCTGCAATTCAGAAACCCTTCTTGCAGAGGTAATGGCCAACAAAAAAGCAGTCTTCCATGATAAATATTTCAACTCAGAAGTAGCTGCAGGCTCAAAAGGTTGTAGAGTGAGTTTCTCCAACACAAAATTGAGATCCCAAGCAGGAGCAGGAGCTTTTCGCGGGGGTCTTATATTCTTTGCCCCTCTAAGAAATTGCTTGAACAAAGGATGAGAAAACAATGGTGGGTCACAATCATAGTGAGCCGAAATTGCTGCATGAACCTTAATAGAAGAGAAAGACAAACCTTTGTCCAGTAACTCAGTAAGATATTGAAGAGCCACACTCAAATTAGGCCCAGAAACATCAAAATCTTTTGCTGCACTCCAAAATAAAAATCTCTTCCATTTATCTGCGTATACTTTCCTTGTACTAGGCCTTCTAGCTTCCAAAATAACATTCAAAACTTGCTGAGGAAGTGGAGGCCCACTATGGTTCAAAACAGAATATGCCAGGCTGTTAGGTGCAGAGAGTGAAGCTTGACATTGAGCAAATGGCTGTCCTCCTGTGACAACAGGTATGGAATCGAAGGCAAAGGCCATGGAGGCTTCCATACTAGACTTCTCAGTAATTGGTACCAGTGCTGTCGAGGCCAATCTGGAGCTATTAAAATCATCCTTGGCTTGTCCTGTCTGACCTTTAGAAGTACCTTTGGGAGGAGAGGCAGAGGTGGAAAGGCATACACATGAAGATTGCTCCAATTGAAAGAAAGAGCATCCACTCTCCAAGCTGTGGGATGAAACCTTTTTGTGCAAAACTTTGGCAGCTGATGGTTTAGTGGAGAAGCGAACAGATCTATGTCTGGAGTTCCCCATGACACTGTCAATTTCTGAAATACATGAGGATCCAATTTCCACTCGTGGGGACCCATAATTCGTCTGCTCAACACATCTGCTAAGGAGTTCTGTGCTCCTGGCAGAAACCTTGCCTGAAGATTGAGCTGTAAACTGAGAGCAGTCTCCCACAAAATCATTGCTTGCCTGCATAGAGGATAAGAATCGTTCCCCTTGCTTGTTGATGTACCACATGACAGTTGTGTTGTCTGTTAGAATCAACACCTGCCCTGGAAGAAGTAACTCCTTGAAAGCTATTAATGCAAACTGGACTGCTAACATCTCCTTCAGGTTGATATGTAGATGTTGTAGTCTGGCAGGCCACTTGTCTTGTATCCACTTTCCATTTAGATGAGCTCCCCAAGCTTTGTCTGAGGCATCTGTCGTTAAAATCTGACTCGCCTCTGGCCGGGTCACAGAGAGTCCCTTGTTTAGGTGACATTCCTGAGCCCACCACAAAAATTCCTTTTGAATGCAAGGTATTATTTGAATGACAGTGTCCAGATCCTGGCAGTGCTGTGTCCATACATTTTGAGATACCATTGCAGCTTCCTCATATGCAGTTTGGCATTGGGAAGCACCAGAATACAAGATGCCATGAACCCTAAGGCTTGAAGGACTGTCCTTGCAGTCAGCCCGGACTGATGAGATAGTTGATGGAAGTAAAGGGATAGACTCTTTTGTTTGTCCGGGGTTAAAAAGGCCATCTGGGATGCTGTATTCAGTCTCACACCCAGAAAGCACATGTCCTGAGAGGGTACTAAACTGGACTTTATTTCGTTCACAGAATACCCCAGGCATCTTAGCACTGCTATCACATATTCCAAATGATGAAGAAGCTCTTCCCTTCCTTGAGCCAGAATGAGGCAGTCGTCCAAATAAGGATAGATCTGTATTCCTTTTAGCCTGAAGAAAGCTATCACTGGAGCCAGAACTTTCGTGAACACTCTGGGTGCAGTAGATAAGCCAAAGGGCAATGCAGAGAACTGATAGTGAGAAGTCCCAGCTCGAAAACGCAGATACTTCCTGCAACTTAGTCTGATAGGAACATGAAGGTAAGCCTCCTTGAGATCCAAAGTTACCATCCAATGATCTTTGCCCAGCAGAGGTAAAAGCTGCTGTAATGTCAACATTTTGAACTTGGGAATGTCCAGATAAGTGTTGAGGGTAGATAAATCCAAAATTGGTCTCCACGTGTTCCCCTTCTTTGGTACTAGGAACAGGTGAGAATAAAATCCTAGGCCCACTTCTGGCATAGGGACCGGCTGTATGGCCCCTATTTGGAGTAACAGAGAAACTTGCTTGTGAGCCTCTATTCTTTGTTGAGGAGGAACGTCTGGCATGCCTTTGAAAGGAGGCAAGGTATGGAAATAAAACCTGTAACCGTGGTGTATGATATCCAATACCCATCTGTCTTGGGTAATTAAACTCCAATTTTCTTTGAAAAGTGCCAACCTTCCTCCCAAAGGTGCTGCCAGACGAGAAGGCTCTGGCAGCTGAAAAGGTAGGTCATTGGGTCTGTTTACGAAAGGACTGACCCCTGCCCTCACCCGAAGACTGTGCAGGAGAACTCCTGTTCTAGGCCTGAAAGAGCCTTGAGCTCTGCCCCTACCACGCCTAGATCTACCCCTAGACTGGGAATCATAAGAAGGATACGTCCACCCCTTAGTAGGCCAATTTCTACTAAACTTAGGAGGCTGGACCTGCAAAAAATCTTTAACAGTCTGCATAGACTTAGCCTTGTCTTCCATTTTCTTTAAAACTGCCTCAACAGGAGGACCAAACAACACGTCAGATTGTAAAGGAGCATCTAAAATCCTTGTTTTAACATGTTCAGATAAATTTTGATCCCTCAGCCAGGCGTGCCTGCGAAGAACTGACCCAGTGGCAGCCACCCTAGACGAGGCCTGTACAGCATCAAAACCACATTGCAAAGAATGCTTACCCACCTGTTCAGAAACATGTACTAAATCTTGCAACTCTTTACAATCAATACCTTCTGCCAGAGCATCAACCTTAGACTTCAATTGCGAAAGGAGATAGTTTTGGTATTTCAACATGTGAAACTGGCAATTCAAAGCCCTCATAGCAAGAGTGGAAGAAGTATAAACTTTCTTTCCCCATCTATCCAAGGCCCTGGCCTCTTTGTCTGCAGGAACCGGATTCTTAACAACAGAAGCCTTAACACCTTTAGGCCCCTGGCTAACAGTTTCTGGGTCCGCCCTAGGACTCTTAAAAAGATACTTATGAGCTTCAGGCACCCTGTAATACCTATCCGGTTTAACAGGAGCAGGAGGCAAAGAATCAGAATTAAGAGAAGCCTCTGTAGAAACATCTTCCACTACATCCAAAACAGGAGGTATAGCCAAAGGCCTATGCTGGGGTAAAACAAAAATCCCTAAGCCTTTTCCTGGAATCAGAGAAGTCCTGACCTTCCCACTTAAAATGCTCCCTCATGGAATGAAGAGTTTCTGAAAGAGAAAAATCCTCAGGAGGAGAAGCAGAAGGAGTAGAATCATCCACATCAGAATCAGAATAAGGAGAGTACTCCTGCAAGTCTTCAGCCGAAGACTCTGAAACATCTGAAGCCTGCTCAAAACTCCCTAGCTCAGGCTCCACCCTAGGTCTCTTATCAGGAGGGGGCATAGAACCCCTAATCAAAGTAATCAAATCTTCTGCCATTTTAAGCATATGCTTCTTGGGCACAGTTCCTGAAGAGCTAGGGGTAACACCAACTGAAGCTAAACTTGGCCTGCCCCTGGGAGAAGCCTTGGAAACAGAAGGAGAGGGCCTAACCACCCTAGGCAGGGAGGGGAGTATAGTAACCTGAGAAGCCCCATCAGCCTGGCCTGCCTCCTGAGAGGCCACATCCTGCAATAACAAAGTCTCTCCCTGGGATCCCAAAGAAACCTCCGGTGGAACCACCGACTCCACCGACACCTCTAAAGAACCGGCGTCCGGTACTGACGGTTCCTCTAGCCTAGGTTTAACTGCTTTGTCCTTGCGCTTCTTCGAAGAAGCGGGCGTCGGAGCATCCGACGGCATTTTATAATTACACCGCTTCCCGAAGACTAACCTGGCACAATCTAATCTTCTCTTAATAGTGCTCTTATTGAATCTAGCACAAGAGCGACACCCAACAACGTCGTGCTCAGGCCCTAAACAAGGAATACACAAAGTATGGTAGTCTCTATGCGGTATCTGTTTCCCACAAGAAAGACAATTATTCACTTTTTCTGACATCCGGTAAACCACTGAGGCAAGAAAAAACTAAAATATTCCCCAACGGGGTACTTAGCCAACTTTGACTCGGTCTGAAACTCCAAAATCGAACAATTTCAGAACGCCAACCGGCACTTGCAACGCTGCTTCTGCATCGGACCATGTGGCAAAAAAAGACTGAGGATATGACGTCGGTCATGCGCATTTGTACCCTGACGTCCTGATGTCAGTCAAATGCGCCTTGACCGACGTCAGCCTTATACTTTGATATTCGGGCCGACCGAGGACAGCGGACTACCCAAGTGTAAGGACTGCAGCAATGTGAGATGAAGAACATCTGTGATGGCTGTAATATCTAAAGATGGTAAAACCCATTAGATCAGCTTGGTATATGCCCATTTCAATGCTAAATCATGATGACAAAGTGTTTATGTATAATGGCTAAAAGAATTGCAAAAGTCTTGCCAAAATTGATAGATGTGGATCAGTCTGGTTTTGTGGTGGGGAGGTAAACATTTGACAACATTTATAGAAGAGTGATGATCTGGAGGGAAGCAGAATGTAAGGAAAATACTGTTGTTTTGTTGGGTCTTGATGCAGTGAAAGCATTTGACAAGTTAAGCTAGGATTTTATGGGTAGGGCAATGGAAACTTTTGCATTCCCTTACACAATAATAAGGTTAATTGTGGATATGTGAAGGACTGGAGGCAAAAATTAAAGCGGGAGGGTTCTTTTCTGATAAGGTGACTCTGAACAGAGGAACCGGGCAGGAGTGTCCTCTTTCACCTTTGTTATTTGCTTTATATTTAGAGTAACTGACAAAGAAAATAAGGGACTCAGAAATTCAGGGATATACTTGATATGGTAAGCCAGAAGAGCTGACTTTATTTGCAGACAATATTATTTTATACCTGCTAAAACCAGAAAAGAATACATCAGTGTTGTGGAACATTCTAAGACAATTCTGAGGTTTTTTTGGTGGGGGGGGGGGGATAATGAAGATAATGCAGAGGCTGTGACTGTAGCTGTAAACTATGTACACATGCATGAATTGGTTCAGCAATACCCATATTTATGTAGACATGATAAAATGAAGTATTTAGGAGTATGAGTTAAAAGGATTCTGTTGTGGCAGCTAAGGATATGTGGGAAGAGACTAAACAAAAGATAATACAAAAAATGAGAACCTGGAAGCTCTTGTTTATGGAAATGGATAATAAGATACAAGCAGTGAAAATGTTTTAGTCCCTTTAGTTTTATATATGATTCAGGCATATTTTTATCAACCAGAAGAGGAGTTGCGGGCAATAAATAATAGAGTTGAAGGAGTTTATCTGGGAGGGGAAGAGGGGCAAGAGTCAAGTGGATAAGTTGATTTTTCCAATAGAACAAGGACGTTTAGAATTACCTGATTGAAAGTCTGTTTTAGAGTTACACAGTTGAGGCTCTCGTATATAACATAAGCATAAAGCTGCAATTCATAGTGGAAAGGGATGATGATGAAGCAGGAGGTAGTTCAAGAAATAAGGAAAGAGTGGGATTTTGGGCACAGATCTTTAAGGAGAATAACAACAGTCGTACATTATATTATATTCAGACAGCATACTATGAACTAAGCCAACACATGAATGGAGAAATAAGGTTTTGCCGATAGGGATGTTTACAATTAGGGATACATAAAATATGCAAGAGGGGTCTGGAATTTACTGGAGGAAGCTGGCAAAGGAACCAATGTATTGGGAACAAATAATCGGGGGGGGGGGGTGATAGAATTTGAAGAGGCCATTAAGACATTCGGATTGCAGACTAGAGATTACCTTCTCTATCAGTGATTGATATCCTAGTATAGGCAAAGAGATAAGGGGAATCCTGAATGAACTAGAACTGAAGCTGCTGTTAAAGGGATAATTAGTAAGGAATATAAAATATTGCATGCTAAGTATAGAAATTGATCAGAGGAAATTGGAAAAGATTGAGAAGATAGATTAGATGAGCAATTCACAAACAAACAATAGAAAACATGTGCATGGCTACCAAATATGCAACAAATTCTAGAAGAGTTAGGATTTTTGTCCAGAAGTATTTGCGTTGGTACATTTTTATCTTAAGCAGACTCCACAGAAAATTACCTCCGGTAGGTGGCAGATATTGGAGGTGTGATGGGGAAGAAATATGTACTTGGGCACATATGTTCCTGGAGTGTAATGAAAATGACAGACTTTTAAAAATCCCTTCAGTGTACTGTCTCAGGAATACCAGGCCACAAATGAGTCTAACTTTTTGAGCTATGATACAGGATCTGAATTGCCTATAGTCGAACATTGTACGACAACTGGTATACCCACCATTTATAGCTGCTTTGTTGTCTGTGTGCTTCTCAGATATCAGACTAATAAAATAAAATAATGGAAGCACTGTGTATTTCAAAAAGTTTTATATAAAAACACAACCATATCTCTCTGCCTGTATAGTCGGGGACAAATCCAAAAATAATGAGGAATGAAGAACCAAATGTCTGGGGCAGAGTTTAAATATTGTTTTTATATGCTTAGTTGCTAGAATAACTGGCTTTGCATAAGAATGCATTTTCTAAAGGATACAAAGTTTGATTCTATGAAGTCTGTCATTAACTGCAATCCTCAACAGTTTGCCAGAAAATCTCACATTTTACAAGAAATTTCCTGAAAACATGAGACAAAATAAGGGAGATCCTGCAAACTCCAGGACAGTTGAGAGGTATGCATATAACCCCCATCCTCGGTGGCAATGGACTGTTGCAGCTTTCACCATCTTATTATAGTAATCAGCAGCAAAGCTAAAAATAATGTGAGGACAAAGACTCAAAGTTAGGGATAGATTTTAAATACTACTCTTACATAATTAGCTGCTAGACTAACAGGTTTTGCATTTGCAAGCATTTGCTGAAAGAGATGACGTCTGAAACTCAAATGTTTGACATTATTTTATGACTTCAGTCCTTGGTTTGCTAGAAAACCACACTTGTTTCCAGTAACAGACCAAAAGCATGAATCATTAACATTTTTTAAGGTTTTGAAGTCTGAAATTCAAACAATGATTTGCTAGAAAACCACAAAATTTGGCAGAAACTGACCAGAGATTATAAGGTAAAGTCAGGGACATCCTGCAAAATCAGGAATGGACATTTGAGAGGTACGCAGTCCCTAACAATTTGACAGAACATCATAAATTCTGTGAAGAAAACAAAAATATGAGGTAAAATCAGGGACAGTTAAAAGCCATGCTGTTGTTCTGTCACTGGCTGCACAGTTGTACACTAACAACATCTAAAATATCTGGTTGACTGTCAGGTTGGATTAAAATAAATAAATAAAACTTACCTCATGCTCTGACATCTCCTTTCCAAGCAACCGGCTATCTCCATACTGCTTAAGATTCACAGGGTATCTGTCCCAGTAAGGACCAGAAAGCTCACAAATTGATTGTCACACCAGCCTGTTGAAGGCGGGTGCACTAAACCAGTCACACACCCCCACACCCCCCAGTTTGGAACTGATGCTACAGCTGTTTGTGAAGGACCTCTGCAGGCCATTTGTCTCTTTTAGTAAAAAGATAAAAGCGAAATGGCTGGCTATGGAATCGCCTAAATCTGTGGGCCCTAGGCAGCCTCCTGAATTGCCTCTGGATGTTACAGCTAGTTTAATTAGTTAAGCAAATTATTATAGTTTTTGTTGTATCTATGATTATTTTATACATTCTGTTAATAGTTTGCATTTTGCAGTGCTAGCACTGGTTAGTTATACTCTTTCTCTCTTTTTCTTTGTGATTTAATGTGCTGCATACTATGTATGTATCCTGTTTTGTTTATGTTTTTTTTTCATTTGGGATTCCTCTGAAAACTTTGTTTTATAGGGCCCACTCTTTTGTTTACCAAGATTTGCAGGGGAGAAGAGCATGAGCCTGGAAGGAGATTTTATGCCTGCTCTGCTTGCAGAGACCGAAAGGACTGCAACTTCTTCCAGTGGGAAGAAGAAAAGGTAAGGATTTAACAACCTACATAGTACATGATTCTCTACTGAAATAGTTTTAAAGGTACAACTAATGCTAAAATATGCAAAAAGAAATTTCCTTTAAAATAGTAGAGGTTTCTCATTGCTGTATGTGAGTATTTATGTTGTAGAAAATTAATACGGTGGCAGGGTTTAGTCCGCTAGGGGTACGTTCATAAAAAGCAGAAACAGTGTTTGTTGCAAACTCTAACCTGCATCTCATCAAACTACAGTTCTAACTGGTTTGGTAAGCAGAAACATACTTTGTATTTGTAAGCAGAAACATACATTTTGTTTATTTGCTATTTGAAAAGCAGAAACACAGCATTTATTATACATTCTAACCAGTGTTTTCCCTGACTATGGTGCCACTTTAACCTGTTAGACTTGGTACATTTATCTGGCTAGACACTGTTTCCTATTCTTTGTTATTCTTTACTCTTCCCCAGACATTTATCTATGTACCTACTTATTGTAGCATTTCTTGTACCCACTCTTTGTTTTCTGATAATCCTTCCATCACTCTCTGACTGACTAATATCTTTTACTCTCCTAATTGTCTCCATTTCTCCTAGAACTGTACTATTCACTTTCTGCTCACACTCTATTTTTTCTCTCTGCAGTTTGCTCAGGCCATCTACAAGCCTCGGGATCGTGCCCCCCTCCCACCTTCGGTTCTGAAACAAATTTCAGCAAAAGCTCAAATGAGCCCTGGGAAATCTCAACTTTTAAACTCAAGCCTTCCAGTAGAATTAGTTATTAGGTGAATGTCATTGAATTGCTTTAACAATTTTCTCATACTTTGTGACCATCATTGTGAGGTGAGCTCCACTGCATTGAGCTCCATTCAGCTTCCAACTTGGAGAGCTTTAATGAAGTCGGCCACTAGGTAGGAACTTGCTGTACTAATTGTACAAGTTCCTTATTCCCTCTGTATACAAACAGGTGAGCTCCAGAGTCCAAGGTTAAAACTATTCCAAAACAAACCTTTAGTTCAGTCCTAATTCCCTTAGCTGTGCTCATCCATAAAGAGCTTGCTAGCAACATTTGATTTCTGTAAGCTAAAAAGCTTTCCTGGCTCCTGATTCCTTTTTTTCTTTTCTTTTTGGAATCCCTCATGCTGGGGTTGCTCTGCCCGCTCTGTTCGCCCTTCGGGCTCACTCCACTCCCCTACCCTGTCCCCATATCTCACCTGCCCCCAGTGCTTTTACTCTTGAGCACTAGGCTGACACTCCCTCACTCTATCCATCCAATTAGACGCAATTCCTGTTATCCTGTTTCCTCCTCCTAGACCTATAACATGCTCGTGCTTCACCTATCACTTCTTATTACACTCATATTACTATCTCTGTCTAACTAACCTGCTTATTACATGAATGCATTCATTGTACATAATGTACCTTCCACCTTTATTCTCCCCTTTTCTGAGTATTAATCTTATTTACTTCCATCTTATAAATCTTAGTTTTTATACCATTCACAGATGATTTACATCTTCTGTACAACTTAAACTCTGTACTACTTGTTCTCTAATCTGTAAGTATGTAATGTGTATTCTTCTATTTTGCTGCTATACTTTGCTTAGTTTTACTATATAATATTACAATTTGCTTAATTGATACTATATTTACTATGTAATATGGAGCTTTTCTCCCCGGGCCTCTGCTGAAAACGGGCTCCTTGAGCCCAGTGGACCTCCCCGGTAATCAAACTGGATATAAATAAATAAATAAATAATAAATCTCACCTCACTACTTATCACCACGACACATTCCAGACACGCACTTTTCATCACACCACAAACCCACCTTACCATACTACGCCATGTGCATATCTCACCATCAGTCCTACACTTGTCAATATTACTAGCATCCAATATTTTCCATTTAAATTAATACATACTAAAGATAGTAACTATAATCCTCAGTTATTCAACAATGAGCTTATCAAATGATTGAAACTACTTACCAACATTGCCTCTAGGCTACTGCTTAGTGGTGACATCCACCCAAACCCTGGACCACTCTCAGATGACACCAACCCATCTAATCACCCCCACATATCCAATTCTAAATGGAAAAAAATCAGACCTATTGCTAATGAACATTAATATTAGAAGTATAGCCAACAAAGTGGACATCCTCCATGCCACTCTAGTCACATACTCCCCAGACATAGTCATAATCACTGAAACATGGTTAAAATCAAGTACAAAAGATAATGAAATACTACCCCCAGGTTACTCCATACTACAGGTGGGTAGACTCAGCAAAAGAGGTGGTGGAGTTGCTATCCTTTTTAAAGACCATATACTTTAACTTTCCTTGAAATCAAAACCCCACAACTGGACAGTGCAGAAATCATCTATACCACACTAACCATAAATTCAAGAAAAAAAAATTAATATAATTGGCTGCTATATCCCACCTGGAAATAATGCCCCAACTATGGAACATTTATTGCACTGGACAAGTAGTACCCTTAATCAGGAGACATTCATACTGGGTGATTTTAATGTAGACTGGTTTGCATGTGATACAGATCACCCCATCCATCACATAAACTTGCATGGTTTTACACAAACTATTCAAGAACCTACCCAAATAGATAAAGCTAGTAAAAAAACAATCCACCTTGGATTGAATATTATTAAATAATTCCTCTCACTCATTCCTGTCAGGTTGCCTTCCTGATGGTCTGAGTGACCACCTATCCACATTTCTTATATGACAACACATTTTCCCACCAAAACCTACTATGGTTATACAACTGAGAAAAAAATCATAACTTTAATCTTGACAACTTCCTAGCTGACCTACAAAGGTGCTATTGGACCCCACTCAAGTACCTTGACCTAGATGATGCAATGAACCACTGTAATAAAATTTTCTTGGATATATTAAATGCATATGCCCCTGTTAGAACCATTAGAGTAAAATCAAACTATGCCCCCTGGCTAAGCAGAGACACTAGGGCCCTTCTGAAAACTAGAGATAAAGCCTGGGAACTATAGCATAAGACTAACACAGTAGTTTCTAAACAACAGCATCAAGAACTTAGAAATAAGGCAAAAAAACAAAACACGCTAAAATACATTTCTATCATAACATTTAAAACACATATCAAAAAACCCTCAAATATTCTGTCCAGCTATAAACTCAGTCCTTCACCCAGGAAAATCTACTACACCAACACCAAACATCCACAACAATTCCGATAGCATAGCTACCGTTTTTAACAAACATTTTATTGAATCTATAATTGCCCTTTCCTAACAGTAAACCCCTACTCCTGATACCAAACAAGCCACGTCTACAACTAGCAATGCCTCATTCTCTTTCTCCCCAGTTCCTGCAGCCCATATAAAAAAACTACTACCGAAACTAAAAAAATACTACACTTGCCATAGATAACTTACCCAGTGAATACCTCAAAATTGCAGCTGAATATATAGCCTTCCCAGTATCAATCCTTATAAATAGATCCATTCTCGAAAACAAGATCCCTAAACTGTTGAAAATTTCCCATGTAATCCCACTTCATAAAGGGGGACCTTCCACAGAACTGAAACCATCAGCCAATTGCTATTCTTTCACCTCTTTCTAAGCTACTCGAAAGGGGTATTCATCTCCAGGTCATGAAATTCTTACTAACAAATAACCTTCTTGCAAACATTCATCATGGGTTTCGCCCATCAAATAGTACCACTACAGCTCTCTTCTTATCCTTCACTAATACCATAAACCATCACAGGAATAACAACTTTGTATCTGCCATCTTTCTAGACCTATCAAAAGCTTTTGATATGGTCTCCCATTCCAAACTAATATATGTACTAACTGAACTATCCTTCTCACCATCTGCCACAGCATAGTTTCATAACTATTTATCTGGCGTCAACAATCTGTTCTATGGCAGGGTGACCTATCTCCATGCCTTCCTTTATCCATTGGTGCCCCCCAAGGATCTATCTTGGGCCCTGTTCTTTTCTCCCTCTTTACTAATAATCTACACACAGCCCTCCACGTGGTTCTATAATAAAGTATGCAGATGATTTAACACTTATCTGTGCTGCCACTTCTCTATCAACTCTTCATTCTTAAACACAGGAATCTTTCACTTCTGTTGAAACATGGTTATCCAATGCCCATCTAATCCTGAACCCAAACAAAACTAAATTATTACTCTTCTAACCTAACAAGACATCTATCTCATGCCCAACATTTAACATAATAGCCAAAGACAATACTGTGATCTCCCCGACAACCCATACAAAGCTTCTTGGAGTGGAAATGGACAATACCCTAAAATTTGACTTGCAAGTCTCCCTAACTATAAAAAAAGTCCATAAGAAACTTGGAAGTCTATATAGGCACAAAAGGTTCCTGACCATAATGGCCAAAATTACATTAGCATAAACCCATCTGATCTCCACTCTACTAGGTTCCCTATTAGGTGATCGAAGATGCATTCTTAGGAATGCGTCTTGATCGAACTCGAAAGCATGAAACAGCAAAATACCGAAATGGCATATAAGCAAATTCTTTCCCTGGGAAAGAAATCACTTAGCCGCCTTTGGTACTTTGCCATTTTCGTCACTGCAGTGCAATCTCGGAGTTGGTATATTTAAGAAGGGGGGGGGTGTGGGGGACAAAGCCCCCCACTTTATGTAATGTTTTAAAGTTTTTTTTTCTTTTTTGGAACAACAATTTTTTCCTTGGGGAAAAAAATTGCTGTTCTGAGTGTTCGGGATTATAAGCTTTCGCTTACATGGGGTCAAAAAAATCAACATTTGCTGATTTAATATAGACCCCTCTACTATATGTTTCTCCAATTTTAACTAATCTGAGGAAAACTGACTTATTTAAGCTAGAAGCATGCTGTATTAAAATTGCTAAGTTTGCATTCGACTGCCTATATAGAACAAATCACTGTACAGCTTTAAGGATACTACACTTCCCAACATTTATTCTTTACAATCAACCCTCTCTAACCCACAAAATTGTAACACAACCAGCTAGAACCCCTGCACTACAAAATCTATCCTTCCTTACAGTTCCAGCAGACCACTTCGCTCTAACAATAAGAACTTACTGACCATCTCCAAGGCCAACAACACTGCAGGAGAATCCTTATTTTCCAACTATATATCTCGTATATGGAACTCCCTTTCTAAATCCATTCTCTCAGTCTCATCCACTAACCACTTTAAGCCATCACTTAAAGCTTATCTAAAAAAATAAGTGGCTATATTCCTGTACTAACCCCTCATGAGTGGTCTGATACATCACAGTATACCCAAAACATATCCAACGTCTCCCTCTGTGTTGAATCCTTTGTTCCTACTGACCTGTCTTAACCTTGTATCTTGACATAAGTCATACCCACAAATAGTACTTGCTGTGTTCAAAGCCTAGGTTTTGTTGTCAAGATGTAACAAATTTGGATGTTCTTATGTATACTACATTTTGTGTATTTTTATACTTTATTATTGTAATGTGTGCATGCAAATTTACTGTTGCTCATGGAGCTTTTCTCTCCGGGCCTCCGCTGAAATAGGATCTGTGTCCAGTTGGACTTTCCTGGTAAACAAATAAATAGGTGATTAGGTAGGTGTTACAGCTTGTGAAGACTTTTTCTAAGCTGTAGTGCTGAATCTCAAACAGCAGTTTGCGTGGGGCTCTAAGTACTGAATCATGATTAGACTTTGTTGAACTGTTGTGAGTGATAAGGTAGCTGAGTGCATTTGCCCCTTGTGATGTGGCCCACTGCCTGCCTCCAGCTGCTTGTTGTGCTGATGTTAGGCTGGTGGTGCAGCCATTAGAAGAGTTTGGTGTACAGTTAGGTATTTTTTTTTCTTCTCAGAATGAAAAGTTCTGCAACATAAGGTATAGGAATTGCTGTAACCACACAGGGCAATTACAGTAACACTATTTCAGTTTATGCACAAAACTGCAATTATAAAAATGTGGCAAAATTAGTATGAATCTGTGATCCACGTTGGAGCTAGACATGGGTTTTATTGTTGCAGTTCTTTTTGAAATCTGGCATTGTGTTAAACTATGAAGCTTAGAGCAGGCTGATTGTTTCTAGTTATTCACAACATAAGTACCTGGCAGCTATGCTCAGGTGTCTGAAACTTCCCCAGAGAGTTTGTCCGTTTTACATAAACTATAAACATGTCAAAAAATAAATGTAGCAGTTGTGATTTTTAATTACAATATAGCAGTACAGAAAGATTGTTGATTCATATGAATGCATATCATATTCTATGCATATGTAGTAGTACATAAATATATGCATTATCTTTCTAATTTAATTATTTATGTCTGGTTGGGAAGGGCTCATCATTCAAGTGAAAAAGCTCCAACATTACATCATTCTGTAAAGTACAGAGTATTGAGAAAAAAGAACAAAAAGAAGAGGTGCAAACACATGCCTAGAATAGTGGCAGAAAATAGCAAGCTAGCAGTTACCACTTCTTAGCAAGAGTGATATATATGGCTATATTCCTCCTTGTAGGTCCTTCATGTGGCTATATGTTACTTGATGAAAAAAAATTCTTCAAAGAAAACTTGCTGTGTGCCAAACCAGCAAAATATTGAGTAATGGAAAAAAAATACAGCTTAAAATTAATTTGGTACAGAATAGTACCTGAGAGTCCCTGTATTTGTGTACCTAAGTAGAGATCTCTAGTGCAGAAAAATAAATAATTTAAATGGGGGGGAACTGTCCTCAGTCCTTTACACAGTGATTATTCTTAAGGGTCTGCCACTGAGTAGCAGGCACAATTTGTGAGAGTCAGTATGTGTCAATATTAGCTAAATAAGGTAGTAATAGTAATAACAAGTACAGTTGTGCATTTGCAGTGCCATGCAAGTGTGATGGAGTGATTCACTCGGTTACATAGGGGGCTTTCCGCTCGCATCCCTGACATACCAACGTTTGTCAACATTTACACAAATGTTAAACTTCCTAGTTAACTTAAAAATCAGCTCCTTCAGTTTTTATCCATTCCCCATATCTGGTACTTCATAGGGATAAGATCATTGCCCACACTGCTCTCTCATTATGTTAAAAAAAAAAACAAAACTCACATATGAAACTAACTTTAATCTATTTATGTTCCTGTCTTCTTTGCAAAACACACTAATAAGGGGGAGTATATCCTCTACTCTATGAATATGAATTGTCAGTTGAGATTTTATGTTGCGAAGGCAAAGGTTATCCTTGTATATAGATGGCTATTTTTGTACTTTTACAAGAGAATGTTTAGACTGAAAATTTCTAAGCTCACCTTAGCAAGATGATTGTGCAAGATTTGCCATAATAAATATAAAGCCTCATTCAGCTATTGCAGTTGCTACTTCCACAACATTTACCATAACAACAGTGTAGGATGGTGTGTGCTACAGCTTTGTGGTCTCTATGTTCAACACTTTCAAGGCTCTATAAGCTGAATGCGATGTACCGGTGATCGCGTTCTGCTGCTGCCACTGTTATTATGGGTATGTTTGCTATAAGGATTGTGATGATGTGAGGTAGTGCCAGCTGTGCTAGGTGGAGTAGGGCAGTACATGTGTTACATATGGCAGCCTATCTAGCTGCAGTTTTGTAAATAATTATATGTCATTTGAATATCAAACTGATTTGTACAGGTGCTTGCGTTAAAAATGTATTTGTAAAGTTGCTTATGTTAAAAATGTGTCAGCAATGGGTCCTGCTGGACAGAAAAGAAATAAACATGCATGTCAGACTGTATTGTTGTAACTGATTACATTTATATATTTTAACAGGATGCTTTAGAGAAGGGGTTAAGTTAAGCCTAGCTAATCTTAAGAAAAATGGCCTGAATAGACTGAAATTAAATGTCTTAGTTTAGTCCTCCACCTTTTGTTGGAGCTGTTATATGCTGTGGGCTGCTACATAATTCCATAGTAGTGCCTTCTTAATTCTCTTAAAACTACTTAGATTTATTGAATATTCTAGCACTTAAACATGTGTCTTGCAGTTTTCTCATTCTTGCTGTAGTATCCTTTTTTTATGATTACAGGCTTGAAAGTATTTAAAAACCCAGTTAGCTGTATTTTCACTATGGGCAGGATTCACGAAACCTCCGTGTAAGAGTTAATATGTCTTACACGGAGGCTGCAGTTAAACGGTGTGACGTCAGCATGCCATGCATATTCATGAGGGCATGCTGAATCACACCCTAGGCTAACACGGTCCATGTAGGAAAGTAGGGGGCGTGTCCGCATGGCGAGTTCTGCAAAGGGACACGCCCCCAGAAGAGTCAGAGTCCTGAAAGTAAACTCCCACGAGCGAGTCCGCGGAAATGTCAAGAAACACAACACCACACATGCCCCCACAGACTATAAACCCAACTGTAATGTAAAACGTAAAAATAACAGTTTAATTTTTTTTTTTATAATTTCAAAAATGTTTGCCCGTAGTTTCACTCGTTTGCGCTGGTGTGCCATCCGCTCAGCCACAGTTAGCAGTCATTGAAAAGCATATAAGATCTAAATATGCAAATTAAGCCAAGTAGCAATAGCGTAGCGGTAGAGACGTTGGCCAAAGAGGAGGTAGTCACGGTTCAAGCCCCAAAAACATAATTTTCTATTTTTAGTGAAATAGGCATGAAACAATCCCCTGACATATATATATGTGTGTGTGTGTGTGTGTGTGTGTGTGTATATATATATATATATATATATATATATAACTATAATTTAAGTAAAATGTAATGAAATGGGCCATGTATTTTTGAAGAAATCTGATGCAATAAAATAAAAAAAAATTTATAAGTGCCCATAGCTGAGCAGCGCTCTAACAAGCTGAGTATGACTGCCTGCAGGCGAGCAATGGTTTAACAGGTGTAATATGAGTGCCCGGAGTTTAGCAGCGCTTTATCACGTGTAAAATGTGTGCCCGTAGCTGAGCAATGCTTCACACAGCGTAATATGCGTGCTCATAACCAAATAACACGTTACCCAGCGTAGGCCATTTGTGCGGAGCTGCGCAGCGCGCCAACTGGCTTACCGATGAGCAACGTTGAGCAAGCTGTATCAAAACCGCCTTTACACAGACACACCTTCTAGCCTGTCTAGACAGTAGTAAAATAAAAAAAAAGCAATGGCCAGGCTCGAACCCAGGATACTGTGCACCATAGTCAAAGTACTAAACCACTAAGCCATGACAGTTGTACTGAGAAATGCAGTATTAGCATATATATAGGAATGAATGGAAATAGAAGCATGACAAAGCAGGTTTTATTAAGCTGATACACTTCCAAAATGGCCAATCACAGATCAGTGCGGGAAAACCGGCATATATAAGCCCCATAGGTGGGAATACACAGCATAACTGATTGTGGAACCCATTTGCAGTCAGGATGGCAGGTGTAGGAGAGGGCAGTCGCTTCCGAGCACAGAGGTGGGGTGTTGAGGAGTCCAGATATATGGTTTGGCTCCTAGTCCACAATCATGAAGCTCAACTCATGCAGGCCCAGGTTCCCTGGGTTGCGTACAAGGCAGAGGCATGGAACCGGTTGGCACATGATCTCACCAGTGCCACAGGCATACCAAGGACTGGTGAACAGGTCCGTCACCACCATGCGGACCTGAAGAGACGTAAGCAGGACCAACTGAACCGTTGGATCCAGGAGGCCCGGCAAATGCTCAACTCCCCACAACTGAGTAAGTATCCATGTAATTAAGTATGTAAGAAATTATCCTAGCCGATATTATGGAGATGTATGTTCCAATATTACTTCATTTATATTACAGCTGCAGGTGTGCGTTCTGTGAATCGGCGAGCCTATGATGATAGGCTGGTGCGGTTGCGCCACCAGGCAGGTTAGTAATTATTTTGCTTGTTATAGAATATAAGTGAGACAGCTTGTAAAAGAGTTCAGTGTTGTTACATATGAATAAAGTTCAAATAAGACTAGAAGAAAGATTCTGCTAGTACTGTATGATTAGATAAGTGATGCAGCCTGTAATCCAGAAATAAAAATTAAGCAAGTCTGAAATAGAGATTTTCCACCTGTATTGTAATATCAGATAACTTGCTTCAGCCTGAAAATTACTGGTAAACAATCTACAGACGATAGACATGTGTCAAATACATCCCCTTTTAAAATCTGACCTATGAAACAAGTGAGTCTGTTGGAAAGGATTGTTGTAACCAAATAAGAAATGTTAATAATGCCTAGAATTAAGTACCATCTTGAATTGTAAAAAATAAAACAAGTGAGAGTGTGAGAAAGAGGTATGAATCGACCAAGAAAGCTGTAATAAGTCTTGAATAAAGTTATACTGCAGTCAGTACATAATGAAATGAATGAGGCAGCCACAACCAAAGAGTGAAATGTTTCTAATAAAGTACTGAAGCTGGAATGTGTCTGTCCCACAATTTGGATATGTTGCTGTACCCTTGCAATATGGAGATAGTATGGTTGTATGAAATACTGAACATCCACAGTTGTCTAGAGCCATATAAATCAAATGTAGCAGGATGCTGTACCTGAACACAGCCAGATATGAATGTGTTTGAATAAAAATGCAATGTATATTAATGTAGCAGTAACATTCCCATCACCAACATTCCTAAGGTTACATATAGGAAACTGTACTAAGACATGTAGGGTATATATATCTGCAGCTACTAGAAATGTACAGCATATGTATAGGTAGTTGAAGTTGTTAATGTAATATTTCTTCACCCTACCCTATTTTCACAAATAATACCATTCCACACCAAACTGGGTATGTGTATTCACAATTGATTCCCATGGACATTTGTCCTGTTGGTTCATACATATTTGCATGTACGTTGATGCATGTGCCCTGTTCACATATCCAAACCTGATGGCCTGTTGCCATCAATCAACCCTGCATGCTGTTGGATTGTGTATCGTTGTTCTAAATATGCATGTGTTATGCTTGCTGTTCAATGCATGGAATTCATGGGTGTTTGGTTAATGGGAATATTGATGCATGCTGTTACAACTAATTTTGAATGGTATTGTTTGTTACTAACCCAAAATGTCATAAAATATTGCTAAACATAGGACAACAGGGAAGGCGGGTTCCAGCGGACCCACCTCTCCCACCTCAGCTGGCGAGTGCACCTGGCACTAGTGCCCAGGCCAGAACCTCCTCCGGTGGCCCTGTGCCACCTTCGGGTGGAAGCGCTGCAGGGGATGGGGCTCGTCCCCCCTCTGCAAGCGTGGCCGGAGGAGAATGTCCACTCGCCCTCCAAAGTGTCCGGTCTGTGGTGCGTAGTGAGATCAGGCAGTCTGTGCTTGAACCCCTACGCCAGCTTGAGGCACGGGTGGCGCAACTCACGGGTGTGCCTGCCCATCCTATACAGCCCCCAGCACAGCCCCGTCCTGGGCCGTGAAGGCGCAGTGGCAACTGCCCATGGGTGGGGATCTCATTTCCACTGTTGCCATCTGTGGGCTCATGGGCTCGCGATAGCCAAACATCCGTCCCCATCAATTGTGTTTACCCCCCACATGTGTTATACTCCACCCCTGTATGCGTCTTGTTTGTCTTGTCTGTTAACCTCCCCAACCTACCTCCCCAAATATACCTACTTCCTGTACCTCACATTCCACTCTCACCTGAAAAAATAATAAAAAAAGGGCACTCTGTTCCCACAAAAAAATTACGCCCCATACATAGCTGCCCATTTTGCAGACATGTCTGCTGGACATGTGAACTGGTAATTACAATTGGCTGTACAACATATTTTGTTGTCCTCACCCCTCTCTCAGGGGTGGAAGGTTTCAAATTTCACACCAAATTCCACACATATGCACAGCTGTTGCTGATAAAGAAATGGGCAGCTATGGGCCTTTCCTACATCCTTCCTGCAAATCCCGAGATTGTTTTCCTACTGTCCTACCCTCTTTGTGCCCCCTTTTTCACCACATTCCTATCTCCCCATTTTCTTTTCTTTAAAAGAAATTAGCGCGGGTGTGCGCGAGAGTAAGCACTTTTAAGCAGTAGTCAGCGGGTGTGCGCTTGTGTGCACTTAGCTAAGCGTGTGTGCGTGAAGCTAAGCGACAGTGCACATGCGTGAGCACTGCTCAAACCAGCGCTAACCCGCTTAGAACTGCTTAAAAGTGCCTTAGTCACTCTGAATGACAAGGCCTGTAGTCTGCTCAGCAGCAAAATAAAATTCCTCTGTCAGTCTCGAACCCAGGATCTTGGAAACACTAGTCTGCATGACTTACCACTAAGCCATGACTGATATACAAGAACTTGGTGCTGAAAGCAATATATCATGAAATAGAAGGACGGAATGTAAAGGGAATACAGGAAGGCTATTACACAAAGCTTGTTTCTTGTATCTTTACTGGCAATTCTTGTGGAAATGTATTACATTAGTGTGATAAGAGAAACACAAAATAAACTCAAAAAGGCTTCGGACCAAACCGAAAACAACTTCAAACTAGTACAGGATACTCGGTGACTGAAAAAAACCGGAAAGTAACCACACAGCCAGATGTATGATTTAGCGCTTTCTTCCACTTTTTATTTTTAACGTGAACTTCCTCAGAAAAACCAGGAAGTCTCCCAAACTCCTGGTTTTATACTGACAAACAGGATATGATGTAAAATTACTTATACAATTTATAATTAATGTTCTCATAACTGACAGACAGAATATAGTGTAAAATTGCTAAAACAATTTATAGTGAATGTTCTAATAAATATTCTATTCACATATCAAAATAAAATAACATGATATATATATATATATATATATATATAAAAAATTTGATTAAAACATACGTTTCTATAAACAAAATGTATGCAATCTATGTCTAAATGTTGTTCTACAAATTATCAAAATACTCAACACACTTTCTAATATACATTAATAATACATTCCTGTGACTAACTAAAACAATACATGTATGCCACTTTGTATATGTATGTATCTGTGTGCATTTCTCTCCACACTCACCCCCGCACACATGTGTGTGAATACGCCTATGGATACAATCACGTACTCATACATACTAAAACTCCTATACACATGTACATGTGTACACACTTTGTGAAGACACACATGAAAATATGTGTTTGTACACACACAAAAAAATCCCACCATATGTCTATGCATGTGAGATAATCATCCTGCAGTACTAAACTATATTACCATAATACCGTCTCCCCACTAGCTTAATCTGGAAAAATGATGAAAAATGATGTTACTCTAATTACCTCTGTGACAAGAAGCATTTGATGTTAATTGCTTCATTCAAACCAGGGGGTTCATCTGCTCCTAAGTACAGCTGCCATAGTGTCTCTTTCTGTTCTAATTTGTTATTTAAATCACCCAACAGCAAACCTTTCTCAACAAAGTCTTTCACAACTGATATCTTTATACAATAGTATTGAAGCCAAAACAAACAGGCTTCGGGCAACTATCATCCTAAGAAAACAGAACAAAATGCGTAGAGATATAGCTTCTTATGAAGCAAATGAGGCATACATTTGTTCCTATAATGATGGAAGGAATGTTAACAGTAATTTAAACAAAGATGGTATGACTTCTACAAATACTGTTGGTAAAGAGTCAGTCAAACATTTTTCAAATAATAATCAGGTGTCTTCACCAGTGCCTTTGATTACAACTAATCCACTATTGGGTGGACAAGAACAAACAGCACAAAAAGCCGAGTATTTCATAAGGGATTCTTGGCATTTATTGGAGAGTCTGGGACAACTAAACTTCAAGCTGGATGAAATAAATTTTGCAACTCTTGATGTCAAGAGTTTATACACCTCTATAGACCAAGAGTTGGGAATAGATTATTTGAGGAATTTCCTTACACGAAATACAGATTTGGGAAGTTTAAAAATTAATACTATTTGTGCTTTAATGGAAATAGTATTAGATAACAACTTTTTCAAGTTTGACAATAACACTTATAAGCAAACATCTGGAGTGGCAATGGGGGCTAGAGTTGCCCCAGCATTTGCCAACATTGTTATGTCAAATTGGGAACAGGAATACCTCAAAAAGCACCCTGATTTTGGCAAAGCAAGGTTCTATGGTAGGTACATAGACTATCTGGTGTTTGTATGGGAGGGGGACAAAACTGAGTTTGAAAGTATGGTGAATGACTTGAACAAGACAACTAGTTTTTTGATATTTAAACACAGTGGGTATGGTAGGTCAATAAATTATTTGGACATCTGCCTATATATGGATTCCACACAGAACATTTTACATAGTAAAATATATAGAAAACCCTGTTTTACCAATCAATACCTACACAAGACCGCCTGCATCCAATTCACATGAAGAAAAATGTCATCAAAGGCCAAATGATTAGGCTCAGTAGATTAACATCAGAAGATAAGATCTATCACGAAGAATCACTGTTGTTAAGAAATTTGTTTTTGGAAAGAGGGTATAAAAAACATTGGGTAAAGAGGTTAGAGAACGAAGTAAAAAGGCTTCGAGATGGTGTAGCCAGACCAATCTTGACTATTAATAAGTCAGTTAATATGGAAGAAATTTCAATAGGAACTATAGAAAAAAGTAAAGTGGTAAATGAATTCTATACTGCCTTTCCTCTTCCAATATCCAATGAAATGTGGTATATTAGAGAAATTATAGAAAAAAACTGGAGAATAATTCTTGGGAATAGAGAACTTATGTCATGTGTAGGTCTAAAACCATACTTCACATACAAGAATGTCACCAACATAAAAAATATTTTAGAACATGATAATAGGACAAATAAGGTACCTACAAGGGAAATTAGTAAAAAGAAAGGAACCTTTGCGTGTCAAGATTGTAGACAGTGTCTGTATATTAGTAACACCTCCTTTGTGACGCTCAAGCATACAAATAAGACATTTTGGGCGCAGAAGTATTACAACTGTCACAGTGATTATGTGGTATATATTGCAACTTGTTTAACATGTGACAGTTATTACGTAGGTAAAACCAAAAGAATGTTAAAACGTAGGATCTATGAACATACTTTAGCTATTAAAAACAAAGATAAGAATAATTCATTGGCGAGACATTCTCAGGTATGTTTGGATTTCAAGAAGTTTGAGTTCTTTGTCCTAGACTTTGTTGAGAAAGGTTTGCTGTTGGGTGATTTAAATAACAAATTAGAACAGAAAGAGACACTATGGCAGCTGTACTTAGGAGCAGATGAACCCCCTGGTTTGAATGAAGCAATTAACATCAAATGCTTCTTGTCACAGAGGTAATTAGAGTAACATCATTTTTCATCATTTTTCCAGATTAAGCTAGTGGGGAGACGGTATTATGGTAATATAGTTTAGTACTGCAGGAAGATTATCTCACATGCATAGACATATGGTGGGATTTTTTTGTGTGTGTACAAACACATATTTTCATGTGTGTATTCACAAAGTGTGTACACATGTACATGTGTATAGGAGTTTTAGTATGTATGAGCACGTGATTGTATCCATAGGCGTATTCACACACATGTGTGCGGGGGTGAGTGTGGAGAGAAATGCACACAGATACATACATATACAAAGTGGCATACATGTATTGTTTTAGTTAGTCACAGGAATGTATTATTAATGTATATTAGAAAGTGTGTGGAGTATTTTGATAATTTGTAGAACAACATTTAGATATAGATGGCATACATTTTGTTTATAGAAACATATGTTTTAATCAAATTTTTTTTATATATATATCATGTTATTTTATTTTGATATGTGAATAGAATATTTATTAGAACATTCACTATAAATTGTTTTAGAAATTTTACACTATATTCTGTCTGTCAGTTATGAGAACATTAATTATAAATTGTATAAGTAATTTTACATCATATCCTGTTTGTCAGTATAAAACCAGGAGTTTGGGAGACTTCCTGGTTTTTCTGAGGAAGTTCACGTTAAAAATAAAAAGTGGAAGAAAGCTCTAAATCATACATCTGGCTGTGTGGTTACTTTCCGTTTTTTTTCAGTCACCGAGTATCCTGTACTGATAAGAGAAACAGCCATGCTAGTAGGTAATAATGTGACAGTAGCACCTTGCAAACCCCACACACTATCAGAGCAGGATAAACACTGCCATATTTGAATAGGTAAGATACCAGACCTCCCAACTGTGACTGATTTACAGGGATGTTCCTGATTTGCAAACAAATGTTAATTGTGCCCCACTGACTCCCTGTGAAATGTACCAACAGTAGGCAGAAAGGTGGGGAATCCCATGTAATGGTAACTGTCAATAAGTTAAAGTAGACACTACTTGCATGTCAGAAATGGTGTAGTAATACATATGCTCAAAATACCCCACAGTCACAAACTGCAGAATACCTGAAATATATCACGGGTGTATCCCACTGATATGTACCATTCTCTGAGGCTGCTCAAATATGCACCTGAGAGTTTCTGAGGTCTGCAAGTGTCAGAAACTCACAGGCATATCAGCCTGTTTGCTGTCGCACACTGTGTGAATAGCTGTAGAATTGCTTCCACAACCACACCCTCATGTAGGAGTACAACCCAGAAATATCAAAGGATGTAGCCATCTAATAAAATAAGGACAGTATAGCAGTTTACAAGCACTGCATGTGCCTGATATTCATAACTGTTAGTACAAAGTACAAGGCCCCACTACTGCACAGCAGCAAAATACGATACCCTTGTAGGTGTCAAACCCCACACCTTGGCCTTACCAGACTGCATGCAGTACCCCCAAACCACACCAAACATATAAGAAATTGCTGCTGAAAGAAATATATCATGCATTACAAGGACTGAATGTAAATGGAAAATAGAAAAGCCATAGCAACACATTCCAGTAAAGACACATAGCAGGCCTTCAAGGAGTGAATGTAAAGGCTAAATAGTGAAGCCATAGCAACAAATTGCAAGAGCTACTGTTGTATACCAGTTAATCCACAAGTCCCACAGGAAACTACATACTCCCATGTAAACAGTATTAGTATTATTAGGTGTGAGTTAACATACACACTGAGAAGAATGAACTGGAAGAAGCAACAGTCAGGTTTCAGTACAACATGCTTTTCATTGCCTACAACACAGCCTTAGATATGAGAGACATACCAACCTTTTGACTCACAGAACAGTTTCCACAGCAAACCAGCATGGTCCCCACCTTGAAAAACTGAAAGGGCTATGCCTACCTAACCTAACATTTTATAGCACTGTCCTGAAATCACAGTGAGGACTGCAATTACCACACAGCAGGCTGCATGCAATTAGTAAATGCTGGCTAACAATTGGTGCAGAGGCCATCACATGCACATGTGCAGATACCTACAAAAGCAGCCTGTACTCCCAGTCCACACATGCAATAATATCATTGCAGCAACTGGAGGGAGAGAGAGAGAGAGACAGAGAGAGAGAGACCAAAAAAAATAAAAAGAAATACAAATAAAAAACCATCAAGCCAGCAGCAAGGCAGACAGCCAGCAGCAAGGCAGACAGCCAGCAGCAAGCCATACAGCAGAAAGGCAGCAAGCCAGCAGCAAGCCATACAGCAGCAAGCCAGCAAGCCATACAGCAGCAAGCCAGCAAGCCAGCAGCAGCAAGGCACACAGCCAGCAGCAGGGCACACAGCCAGCAGCAAGCCATACAGCAGCAAGGCAGCCAGCCAGCAGCAAGCCATCAAAAAAAGCAGTCAGAAACAAAGGTAATGTACACTACATAATCTAATAATCTACATACTGTGACCCCTCCATATGTGTTAGCAGTCTGTATCTATATGTATATGAAGATGTGCATAGGGCAAGGGACATACTGCAACTGTTAGTGAAGGCTGGACATACATATGTAGTTGAAGGTTGATATGTGCACATATCAATGTAGGTTGTAGTACAACGTACAATGTAGGTTGTACAGTAATGGATGTTTAGAAGTATGTTAGTGTGTGTATTTGTATGTGTAAATAAAAAAATATATATCTATATGTATATGTGTGTGTGTGTGTGTGTGTATATATATATTATATATATATATATATATATATATATATATATATATATATATATATATATATATATATATATATAAAATTTACATATATGTGTACATAGAGAGGTATGTATAAATAGATAGACATATATAGATAGAATATGTATATACATATATATGTAATAGACGCATACATATCTAGATATATATATAGATACGTACACGCATACAGACAGATATGAATGTCTAGAGATATGTATGTATATCAATATCTCTCTCTCTCTCTCTGTGTGTATGTATATATATATATATATATATATATATATATATATATATATATATATATATATATATATATATATGTATATATATACTGAGAGAGGCACATGTGTGCAGATGTATTGCAACAGGTGCCTGGTGACAAAAGCATGGACTGAACACCAGTGTGGATACTGGAGTACCATACCCCATTCCAAAACACTATGCCATATGAGTCACCCTGTGTAACTGTTTGACAGGAGCAAGTACAATCACATTACATGTGTCCCAAGGGGCAGGGTAGCATAACACTATGCTGCCCTAGGCCCAGGGCCAATAGCATAGTACCTACCTATGACACAATGCACACACACATGTACTCATTGCAATACCAACTATGTGAGGTGGAATGAGTGTGCCACTGACTGTGTGCAAGGTCTGTAATGGTGTGATTGCTCAGCATGACTTTGTGTCTGTCATGGTAGTGTGTGTCCTCCGTGTGAGGCCAGAGAAAGCTGTGTCAGTTATTGGGATACAAACATACTACATTGCCATATATTGTGCTGTGGTTCCCTGTATATGACTGCGGTGTAGGTAGGGGTATGGCAGCAAAGACTAGGGTGCATTACCATTGAAACTGTAACTGTGCATTGCATGCATTGCATGGGATGACAATATTCCCCATCCATTAGCTTGATACATACCCCCAGTGTGAGGTTGTGCATTGGACCTCAAACAGTGTGCCGAGTGCTGGTGTATACTAGTTTGTTGTATGGAGTGTGGCAGGCACTGTCACACAGTTGTTGGCTGAGCACTGATGTGTTAATTTACATGTGTATCCCCTGATAGACAGACAGATGCTATATATGGCAGTTCAGTAATAGCAGTACAGTAGAGTATTATGTGTGCCATATTACTTGCTCACATATTTTTCTTTTCCTTCCAGGGCGATGGTGCATTAGCGCAACCCCTGTTATTCGGCTGCAGAGGATATGGAGATATACCAGAGCCTGGTGCGGGACTTTTCAACACACTCTTTTCTCGGACCAGCCAGAACCAGCAGGAGAGGGCTGCACTGTGGCAAGACCTTGTCCGTCGGGTAAATGACATAGGCATGCATAACCGGACATATGAGCAGGTACGCCATCACTGCAGGGATTTAATTAGAAATGTCCATCAGTGTGCATCTGATATCCACAGGCAACAGCTTGCCACAGGTGGTGGGATACCTATCCACCCCCCCTCACCAGACTGGAGGAGCTCCTCCTAAGTGTTGTGGCTCCAGCCCAACAACAACAACATCCACAGACATGTGTAATGATGGAGGCTGGAGCCACACAGCATGTGGACATGGAGTGTGCAGGTAACATGCCATATCTGTAGTTGAGTGTTCTCTGCACTAGTAGTTTATGCATGTGTGAGATGTAAACTGTGTGTGTAGCTGTTATCCTGGAAATTCCTGTGCAAGATTGATATTCTCAATATCGTCAGTACACCTGCCAACTGTTGTACTACTGTACTGTATCATACTCACAGTATCAATGGCACAGTTATACCCACTGACAATAACTGTCTTATTTGTGCAGGTCCCTCTGGAGTAACAGCAAGGCAGCCAATCCGTGCTGGTGAGTGTGTAATAACAATACTATTAATACTAATGATGTACTGAGGAGTGAGCATGTGTGCATGTGGCCATGTGTGCATGTGCCCCTGTGCATCTGTGGTAACATTGTGTACACATTGTAAACTGTGTTTCCTGTCTTCCTCTCACAGGTTCTGATGTTGCTCTGGTGGAGTGCAGCAGGGTACCTGAAGCCACTGCTGGGGATAGTGATAATGATGATACATGTGTAATGGCACAGGGAGGTGTGACAGGGTCTGTTGTTGGTCAGCCAGTCGACAGTACACAGCAGTCAACCCCATCACTGCGCACAGTCATCCTGCCAATACATCCATTGTCACCAATGTCCTTAGCTGAGGGACAGCATACAGTAGGCATTGACCAGGGTAATGTGGTATCAGTGGCACATGCATCCCCTCACAGCAGCCATGGCCAGAGTCCTGACATGGTACCGCACAGGCATATGTCCAGGGGTTCTCGTGGGAGCATCCGTGGTCGTACTGCCCCTGTCAGATGTGCCCACAGAGGTCTTTCAACCTCAGCTATGTTCCAGGCTGTAATGCAGGCACAGGCACGTATGGAATGGTACACCAGACAGGGTCTGAGGGAGCTTAGAGCACATCGCACTGCTATGAATGACACTATGCGTGACGTTGCGGCTGCCATCCATACTGTCGGCGAGGTCATTGACAGATGTTGTGGGGACACATTAGATCTGTTCCACAACTATATGTCCATGAGCCAGGGCAATGCAGGACGGTTGAGGCGTCGACGTGGACGTATGCCAGCAACATCAGCAGCTGGCATTCGTCGCGGACGACGACAAACCCGCAGCCGCTCCCATAGTGCCAGTACCAGCCCCAGCAATGCTGGGTCTGTGCTGTCATCAGACCGCCCTAGGAGACCACGTGCACATGGCTCTGGACAGTCCCAGCAGGGACATGTGTCCAGTCATCAACCAACTGCTTCTGATGACAGTACCCAGTCTGGCTTAGTACCTGATACTGTCCGTAGCACCCCTGCCAGGCACAGGTACCGTGTCTGTGGCCAGAGACAGTGATCTGTATGACCTGGCAGGTACAGTCTGTGGCTGTCCACAAACACCCGTATATGGCAGCCATGAGGTGGAACTGTGTGCATGCATACACACATGCATAATGCTAGCACCTAGGGCTAACACACACACACACACACACACACACACACACACACACACACCGCATCAACATTGCCCCATGTTGTACTGTTGTCCCTCACTAACGCACACACACATACATGTTGATTGGATGTGTCAATGGCAGACTCGGGCATACCAAGTACACACCCTGTGTATATGATGAAACTGTGCCACCTCCTGCAATCTGTAACATTGATGCAGGAACAGGATAGCATGGTGCTGATGCACAGGGTGACTACATAAACTGTAGTAATATTATCATGTTAACAGTACAGTGTAATGATATCATTGTGGGTATATCCCAGCATGCCTGATGCATTCACAGTATGATTGTCATTGTAGTTTTTTTATACACCACTGTTAATTACAACAGTGTAATGTCTGCACATCTTTGCATTCTGGTGGTAAGGCTGAAAACACAAACCCACCTACATAGGTAGCACAGGGGAGAAGAAAATGGAAGTAATGATACTCGATGTCAGACATGTACACCACAAGATGCATGCAGTCCAAACTCTACTCAGCATGGAGAATGTTAATATCTGTGCAGTAACAGAAAACAGGTTCAAGGCTCCCAAGAGCACCCTAGCACTACCAGGTTACACCTCATACCATGCTTGACAGCCCCAAAACACGGAACTAACTATGAAAGGAGGGTGAGTCTCAATAAATGTCAAGGATACCCACACCCCCAGGTTGTTGCCACAGCATGAAGAATCACAGACTATCCACGTGCAACTAACAGTGGGTAAAACTGCCTTCCAGTTCATCGTCTGCTACAGACCACCCTCCTAAACCCAGGAAACCCACTTGGCCTACTTAAGAACACATGAATATATGAAGGTGTCTCCAAACACCATTATATTGGGCAACTTCATCTACCCACACATAGACTGGGTGCATTACTGTAGCTCCAACACCCTAGGCGAAAGGTTCCTAGAATTCATAAACTCAAATGCTATGGAACAACTTGTTACCACTCCCACAAGAGGGGAAAACATACTGCACCTGATCATCACCAACATGTGGACTCTATGCTCCAGACCAGAAGTGTATCCCTCACTGTTAAGATGACACCATAGAGTAATCTCACTGTATATTCACATACCAACCTCAGCCCCTGCACAGAAAACCACAGTGAAAATGTTGTGTAAAGCAAATTCCATGTATTCACATGAGGCAGGCTTCACACATGGGAACTATTTAAGGTCACAGGTACATATCTCTATGTGGCACACACATAGCTCATGTGTGCATTGAAATTACTGTTATAATATATGTCATACAATAATAAAAGCACCACCCACCACACATTGACAAACTGTGTGACAAAAACACACATGGCATTTGTAGGATTCAAACCCCTAACTAACTATGTTATGACACTTGTGAGAGATACATTAGCAGAGCATGCTATTCGAATTACTGGGAGGTTTCCCTTCCCCTGCTATACTTATAGGGTGCTGACATCATCAGTGTTTACAAAGAGGAATGTACATCATGTAGTGTGTTATTCCAGTTGCCAAAAGAGACATTTCTTTCAAAGAGAATTGCACACACCCTGCCCCCCGCCCCCAAACACACACACACACACACACACACACACACACACAGACACAGAGCATTTGCAGGATTCAAACCCCTACCTAACTATGTTATGACACTTGAGAGAGACGCATTAACGGAGCGTGCTATTTGAATTACTGTGAGGTTTCCCTTCCCCTGCTATACTTATAGGGTGCTGACATCATCAGTGTTTACAAAGAGGAATGTACATCATGTAGTGTGTTATTCCAGTTGCCAAAAGGGCCATTTCTTTCAAAGAGAATTGCACGCCCCCCACCCCCAAACACACACACACACACACACACACACACACACACACACACACACACACACACACACACTCACTGAGCATTTGCAGGATTCAAACCCCTACCTAACTATGTTATGACACTTGAGAGAGACGCATTAGTGGAGCGTGCTATTCGAATTACTGGGAGGTTTCCCTTCCCCTGCTATACTTATAGGGTGCTGACATCATCATTGTTTACAAAGAGGAATGTACATCATGTAGTGTGTTATTCCAGTTGCCAAAAGGGCCATTTCTTTCAAAGAGAATTGCACGCCCCCCGCCCCCAAACACACACACACACACACACTCACTGAGCATTTGCAGGATTCAAACCCCTACCTAACTATGTTATGACACTTGAGAGAGACGCATTAGCGGAGCGCGCTATTCGAATTACTGGGAGGTTTCCCTTCCCCTGCTATACTGATAGGGTGCTGACCTCATCAGTGTTTACAAAGAGGAATGTACATCATGTAGTATGTTATTCCAGTTGCCAAAAGGGCCATTTCTTTCAAAGAGAATTGCACACACCCTGCCCCCCGCCCCCAGACAGACACACACACACACACACACACACACACACACACACACACACACACACACACACACACTGAGCATTTGCAGGATTCAAACCCCTACCTAACTATGTTATGACACTTGAGAGAGACGCATTAGTGGAACGCGCTATTCGAATTACTGGGTGTCTTTTCTTCTCCTGCAGTATTTATAGGGTGCTGACATTATTTAGAAAGATGCATGTACATCTATTACTATCCCTCAGTGTGGGGGATAGCATATATATGCATTAACAGGCGCCTACTTCAGGGTCACATATGCACATCAGCACTACCAGGTTATGTTTTATACCATGCTTCGTGACCACAGGACTTGTAACACACAACACAACCAGTTCAGACCACCCCTCCCATATCTAGGAACCACACTTGTCTTCCTTGGGAACAGTGTAGGATATGAAGGTGTTCACATACACCATTACAGTGGTTAACTTCAGGTACAGAAATAATGAGTGGGGGAACTACTCAGGCCTCAACAGCATCACCCTACAGCCACTACAATTTGTGCATCCATGTGCTATGGCAGAAATACTCACCACAGCCACAAGGGGGAATACATATTGGACCTGACCATCACCAACATGGGGACTCTATGTTCCACACCAGAGGTAGACCATCATTGTTAATATCTGACCATAACCAACTTTCCCTGGACATCCATATCCCATCCCCACCCCCAGGCAAGGAAATCACTGCAAACAAAGTATTTATCAAAAGCAGACTTTGCACTTGTGAAGACTGGGGTGGAATACTTCAAAGGACCCATGCTGGAGGATTATACAGGCCAATCTGCAGAATCCTTGACAAATGCATTCTATGAGCATCCGGAAGGTTTGCATTGATCATGCTATCCCAAATAAAACCAAGACTCCTCCACAACAGGAGACCTGTCTGGTTTACAGCAGCCATATATAAGCTGTACAACAGAAGGAGGGAGCTAATACATTACAGAGCAATATCCCACAGAGGGAGGACATCTCTGAACAGTATTGGCAAGACACTTCAGTCCCTCAAAATCATCACTTGCAAGTGTTGACAGTGAAATTGTCCAGACACTGCAGATAAGGCTCCCCTCAGTGTGGAATTGAATCCCAGTTAATGTTGGACATAACCCCTCGCCAACCCTCTTCCAGCATACTCCAGACACATGGATGTGACATTGCAAATTCAACCCCTGGGATCTCCACTGTGTCCCTGCTTGATGGAGGCACAGCACACTAGCCTTAAACGGTGCCTTCTGTGACATACTTTACAGAGGCACAGTAGCCTACTGTACTGGGGAGGCAGGCGCCAAATACACTCTGGCTAAGCTTATGTATTGCCTAGGGCAAACAGCCTAGTATTGACCTCTACACCCATATGTTTAAGTTTCAGATGCACAATATTTGTTGCTGATAAACTGTTTGCAGGTCTTTATTGCCATAGCTTTCCCTGTTTCTATGAACAACTTGTGTATCTGTGGAAGATGTTTGAATATGAGAGGGATCCACTATATTACTTATGTCTCTGTTGTCATTTAACTGTGTGCACTGGGCAGATTGCTGTATTGTGGGAGGTTCCTGGCTTAACACATACAAATGCCAGATATGTGTGGCCAACTGCTATACTGAGACATGGCTGCCAGATATGTGTGGCCAACTGCTATACTGAGACATGGCCTAAGTGTGTGAGCATGCCCAGTTCAGGCTTTCCATGGCTTGTTGCCTGACATATGTCTCATTTATCAAAGTGTGCGAGCATGCTCAGTGTGACCTTTCCATATGTTGAGATCTGAGGTCCACCACATTTGTGGTTGTGTGTGAACTTCAACAATATTTCACATTTATAGTTGTGTGTTGGAAGTCATGTTGTGTTCTTACTGCCCAACTGCTTTGTGTCTGAACCCAACAGGGATTATGCTGTGCCTGCAGGGTTACCATGGGATAGTTTGCATACAGTTGTCAACATTCTTTCATACTGACCAAACACTGTAATATTGTATAGTGTACTGGTTCAGTACTTTCACTGTGGTGGACAGTATCCTGGGTTTCAGTCCTATCACTGCTTTAAGTATTCATACTGAGCACACCAGACTGGTTAAGGGCCAGTTGTGCAAATATGACCATGTTGCATTTTGTTCAGCTATGGCCTACTTAAACCAGGCTTGTCCAACATTAGTAGTGTATTCCGCAACTTGGGTGGACATTGACAAACACTAGGCTATGTGCCCTAGGCCATTTCTAATGCTAGTCAGTGTGTTTGTCCTTCAACACACATTTTAACTGGATTTTGGCATGACATTTTTCAAGGTTAGTATACTGTGCCTCTGTCTACCCGTGACATAAAAGTGATATCCAGGGTAAACCTACCATCTCCCATCCACTCATCAAGATTCCTCTTGAAGAGAGTCAATGAGGGACTCTCTGGCTAACCTGGACTGGGAGTTTACTCAAGAGTGGAGGGAGCTTCTGGGTTATGGATCAATCACTACAGCATGTCCTATTTATGTCAGTGCTGAGGTTCAGGTCTCTCGTGCATAGCTCACTGGCATTCAGATTTTACAAGGTGCAGCATGTGCATTGATTCCAGCTTGGACATGGCTTTATACATCAGGCACAGATCGCCTCTGGGCAGGCAGTATGGCACTGTGTGGAGCTGCAGTTTGTTTAATCAGGCAACACATGGCATCTGTTAGAGCCCTTTGATCCTCCTGGTGAGGTACTTTTGAGGTCTTTCCAGTTGCTGGAGGTGTCTGCTAAGGTACATCCCACAAGGGCCATTGTACTCAATCGTGTGCCTGATGCAGGATGACTGAAGAGGCACGATGACCTTTCCCTGATCTCGATGTGAATACCTGCATGATTAGGTGGGTATATGATATGTTTCTCTAATCACTACGGCCACATGGTTGTCAAATGCAAGATTTCTATCAACTTGTGTCCCCAGGTGTCTTATTACTTCTAAAGTACTTAATGGGTTAACACCTATGTGGTAACTGGTGGGCACTTACTGTTTTTCCAAAGGGGATGACTATACACTTTTCTGCATTTAGCTTGATGACATGGCTCTGGCACCAGTTGTCTGTTTCTATGAGGCCCTTTTGTAGGATGCTTGTGTCAGCTGGAGGGTCAGATATGGTGCCCAGTTTGTACTCATCTGCAAACTTGTTCAGACATAGTCCTTCCATGTTGGCCTGTACCTCTGGGAAATATATACCAAACAAGGGAGGTCCCAGGACCGAGCCTTGTGGCATGCCAGTTGTAGCTGGTTTGGAGTCTGACATGGCTGCAGCATTTCTGACCATGTCAGTTCTGTCCTTGAGCTGGTTTGCAACCCATCTACTGACATGGGGGTTTATATTTAAGCTGGTGAGCTTATCTATAATGAACAAGTGGGGTATTGTATGGAAGTCTTTTGCAAGGTCCAGATAGGCTGTGTGGACCACATTCCCCTCATCAATGGCCTTGGTGACTGTTTCAAATGAGTCAACCATGTTTAAGGGGCAGGATCTGCCCTTAAGAAAGCCACACTGGGTAGGGTCCAGTGTCTGTAGGTCCCAAATATCTTTATTTTTGAGGTCCATGATGATCCTTTCCATAGCTTTGCAGACCAAGCTAGTCAGGATTCTGGGGTGATAGTTTGCAGTATCCATTCAGGCACCACCTTTGTGGAGAGGGACCACTGTTGCTGTACACTGCTCTTTGGGTACATATCCTGTGGTAAGGCTGAGATTGAGCAGTAGTTTTATTTGGTGTTCCATTCTTCTTGGAGTTCATGTTGGACGCAGCCCAGGACACCATCTGGTACCATTGATGCTGTGTGTTTTGCTTTGGAGACGCTGGCTGTTACCTGAGCATCTGCAATGTCAGGGGGCCAGCACTCTGCTGGGATAGATATTTGGGCATTTGGTGGGGTGGGGGGGATTTTGCACTGAACCTGTCAGGTTAGATGTTGGCAATGTGTGTGGGTTTGGTGTATTGTTTGTAATTTTGGACTAATTCTGAGCATATCTGTGAATTCCCACCAAGGTTCCTACCAGCAGTTAAGAAAGCCTTGTGATTATCCTTAGTGTCCTGTACAATTTGTATCTTCATAGGTTCATACTAGGCTATCTGCCCTAGGGCATTTATAAGCCTAGCCAGAGTGTGTGTGGCTTTCGCCACCCCTTGGAATGAGAATATTATGCCCATTTAGGGTTTAGGTTACTGTGCCTCTGTGTAGTAGTGACACAGAGATGACCCCCGGTGTAAACCTACGATCTCCCATCCACTCGTCAAGATTTCTCTTGAAGAGAGTCAATGAGGGGCTCTGCCTAACATGGACTGGGATTCTGTTCCAGAGTGTAGGGAGCCTCTGGGTTATGAATCTGTCCCTCCAGCATGTCCTATTTATTTCTGTGTTGAGGTTCACATCTCTCGCTCTCGTGGCTCTGATGGATTTGGATTTTCTGAGGTGGAGCATGTCCATTAATTCTGGATTGGACATGGCCTTGTACGTCAGGCATAGATCGCCTCTGAGTAGGCAGTATACGACTGAATAGAGCTGGAGTTTCTTCAGCCGGGCAGCATATGACATATGTTTGAGACCCTTTATCCTCTTGGTGAGGTACTTTTGGGGTCTTTCTAACTGCTGCAGGTGTCGGGTAAGGTACATCCCAAATGGGGCATTGTACTCAATTATGGGCCTGATAAGAGAAGAGTATAGGGGCACAATGACCTCTCTTGATCTAGATGTGAATCCTTTCATGATAAGGTGGGCAATATAGATGGTCTTCCTAACCACCTTGGCAATGTGAGTGTGAAATGAGAGGGTACTGTCAACTTGGGTCCCTGATTACTTCTTCTGTACTTAATGGATGATCACCTATGTGGTAATTTGTGGGTACCTTGTTTTTCCCAAAGGGTATAACTATACATTTTTTGGCGTTCAGTTTAAGGCCATGGCTCTGGCACCAGTTATCCGTTTCTATGAGGCCTTTCTGAAGGATGCTTGTGTCCGCTGGAGTATCAATTATGGCGCCCAGTTTGCAGTCATCTGCGAACTTTGTCAGCCACAATCCTCCTATGTTTGCTTGCACCTCGGAAAAATAAATGCCGAACAAGAGGGGTCCCAGGACAGAGCCCTGTGGGACACCGCTTGTGACTGGCTTAGAGTCTGACATGGCTCCAGCAATTCTGACCTTGTGGGTTCTGTCCTTGAGCCAGTTTGCAACCCATCTTATGACATATAGGTTTACATTTGAGCTGGTGAGCTTGTCTATGATGCCTGAGTTGGAGTATTGTGTCAAAGGCTTTTGCAAGGTCAGGGTAGGCGGTGTGAACTGCCTTACCCTCATCAATGGCCTTCGTGACTGTTTCAAAAAAGTCAACCAGGTTCGAAAGGCAGGATCTGCCCTTGACAAAGCCGAATTGGGTAGGATCCAGTGTCTGTAGGTCCCCAATATCTTTGTTTATGAGTTCCATAATGATCCTCTCCATAGCTTTGCAGACCGGGCTCATCAAGCTTATGGGGCGGTAATTTCTAGGGTCCGTAGAAGCACCTCCTTTGTGGAGTGGGACCACTATTGCTGTACGCCATTCTTTGGGTACGTATCCTGTAGTAAGGCTGTGATTAAACAGCAGCCTTATGTGCGGGTTTAGTTCCTCTTGGAGTTCATGTAGCACACAACCCGGGACACCGTCTGGTCCCATTGATGCTGTGTTTTTAGCTTTGGAGAGGGCAGCTCTCACCTGGGAATCTGAGATGTTAGGGAGGCTACACTCTGCTGGGATAGATATTTCTCCTTTTGGGGGGGGGGATTTGCACTGAACCTGTCTGCCAGAATGTTGGCAATGTCTGTGGGTTCAGTGTATTTTGTGTCATTTTGGACTAACTCTGAGCATATCTGTGAGTTTCCACCCAGGTTTCTAACATAAGTAAAGAAGTGATCACTCCAAAAACAGTGTGCTAGCAAATACGGCAGATGCACGTGCCACAGTAGCTTAAATATTTAACAAACAAAAAGGCCAGCACCAGGGATGGAAGCAGAAATAGAAGCAAAAATATTTTATTGTTTGAACCAGACCGGTTTCAGCTTATAGCTTTCTTCAGTGGTTATACATGATCTGTGGTTGACGAACTGCATTTAAATAATGGAACCAATGAAGCAAATAATGTCATAATTTCCTGTTAGACCCAAAAAAAGTAGTGCAAATGAAATTCATTTTTATTTCATTTTTGCATGGGGGTACGTTGCCAGTGGCTACATATTTGGCCATTGGCATGCTGCCTGGAACATATGCAACCTTTATTTGGAGCTGACAAGGCTCCATTGTGTTATTTGCAGAATGGTACTCAGTTGTCAACTGAGTACATTTCTGCAGATAACACGGCTCTTAACACGGACAGGTTTCTGCTTCCTGGATCGCTAAATTACCTCATTTGCATGCCTTTCGGCTGCAGGTGAGGTAATTAGCATATCCACGCCCTGTCCGTGTAATTGCCGTTTTAGGAGCTCTCTTACACGCCCCTACAGGCTCTTCCTGGATCGCTATGACTGCATGGAGTCTTACACTACTCTTAGACTCCGTGCAAGCCATCGTGAATCCTGCCCTATGTTTTTAGCTTATATAGCTACCAAGTTATGTTTTATGCACTGTTTTGTACTCCACAATCTTTGAACAGCTAGATCTTTTTATCTTCTCATAGTTGCACTGAAACCACTGATATTGCTGCTGTCTTGGACCTTCATTCTAATATGGTTATCTGTTTGACAGCTTGGAGAATGGCAAATTACATGGTTTACTTACTCTTGACTACGAGCTTCTGATGTCTTCAGCATTTGACTGTAAACTGAATGCTGCTATATAGGATTACTCATGTACATCTGCTTGGCATAACAAGCAGTTTAGCAGACCTATGTTGACTTTCCTGACCACTCTTGTTGAGTTATTATTGTGTTAGACCACTGATGATACTCTGTGATTCATGCCTCTAGTGTTAGTTTTATGGGCTGTTTTATCCATTTCAAGCTTACACTGCTAGAAAAGCAGATCACACACAGTTTTTGCTCTCCTGTAACTTAATAGTGGTACTGCATTTGCAGTATTCATGGTCACTTATTAAGCATATTAAATGCAATAAATTACTTTAAATTGACAGGAAAGATAAAAAGGCAGCTTTTCTTGCTTGGTTGAAAATAATTTCTCACATTTAATTTTGTTTTCATTCTCATCTTATACTAACTAGCCTGCCAACAGTCAGTAATGTAATACTGTATTAACCAATTTATTAGCAGGCATATTTCTGGCATTGTGTTCCACTAGGAGGAATGGAGGTCCAAAAAACAAACAAAAAAAAAAAACATTATCATTGCAGAAATAAACAATGGCATTCTGCAGCAGTGTACATCATCCTGATAAAAGGAAGAAGCCACAGAGTTGAAAGAGATCTAGTGAAGTAAAATAAACAAAATAAATCTGGAAAAGTGAAAAAGAAACTGCTTTGTAAAGAAATTATTCTAAGGAGATAGCATCCTGGGTTTGTGACTTGAGAGAGCCAATAGTAGTTTATCATATTTTGGACAAAAATAATGTTAATACAAAACACACTTTTAAATAGTTATGTGATTTAACACTCTTATTTATCTTATTTCAGGTATCAGAATCTAGGCATTTAGCCCGAGAAGAGTACAACAAAAGTCGTATGCCTCCATTTACACATGCAGAATACAGAAGAAGGTAGATTATAGTGTCTGTGCATATATGGAAATGTCCGGTTTTGCTAGGGCACTGTACTTGTTCTATCAGATTTCGAAGCCATGTAACAAGTTTATTTACATAAAATGTCTATAGTGAGTTCTTTGAGGGTGGTGATATTATGTGCCTCATACATAAAATGTGAAGCCATAAATATGGCACTTGTATTTATATATGAGCTGTATTAACTTACATGACTTAAGGCTAATTTTTTGCATTTCATTTTATTTACACTGTTTATCTGTTAAACACATGAAGTTAGATTTCTGAATAAAGATAGTCTTGTGTTTGAAAAATCTATTTTTTAAAATGTTTAATGGATGTAAATTCTTTATTGTGGCTTCTGATTACTTATTGTACCTTCAGCATGGAAACTAGAGTTCAGTGTAATATGTGGATCCTGATACCAAGAGTACCGCTTATATTGAAGTCTGATACAGTTTTTACTTTTGGTTCATACTACTTCAGAACGAGGGTAGTGGGGCTGTTTACATATAATAGGGTTTTGACTATATTGTCCGGTAAGGAAAGGAGGTTGTGCCTAAGTCAAGCCAAAGGTAGTGGATTTGTATGCAGTGGCTTGTAATGAAGAAATTGCAACAGGAGATTGGCATGTTTGAGGCTCTGCATACAGTTGGAGTTGTGCTTGGAACTCTGGCATTGAGCTTCTGCAGAAGAGGCCAAGTGGGGTAATTGTGTGGATTGCACAGTGTTCTAACTAGATGAGTAGCTATTCCATTCTGAGTATGCTGAAATCAAGCCGAGGAAGGTATCTTACTGTTCTTGGAAAGACTAAACCTGAGTAAATGGAGCAAAATGTGTGCCGAGTTGCAATGTGCCAAAATAGCTTGAACTTGTATCTTTTTTTATATCAGAATATATCTGATTGCAGAAGTTGTTTTTACTCTTGGTTTGTATGAACTGTGCTAAACCTGTGTTATTGATTTAGTTCAGTAGTTTTGTTTTGTTTGTTATATTGTTTTGGGTGATTCAATGACACTAGAAGTAAATATGACCGAATACAGTAGTCTGAAAAGTATGTCAGAACTTTTTTGCCTTGCCTGTTTGACAGACCATATTAACTTTTAGTATTCATTCATTCTTTCTGTGATAACCAGCTCAATCCATTTCAGGGTCAAGGGGAGCTGGTACCTGTCCTGGCTCTGGGTGAACATGACTGCAAACTGTTCTTTAATGGGCAGAAACACACACACACACACACACACACACACACACACACACACACACACACACACAGACACACACACACACACACACACACACACACACACACACACACACACACACACACACACAGACACAGATTTTTGCAAGATCCACTAATTCAGCCATGGTTCACTTTTGTAATGTGAGAGAAAAATGGAACACTCAGGAAAAAAACACAAAAAACAGGGAGAACTTGCAGACTTTTATTTTCTGTATACTCTTTTGTACTAGTTATTTTGCTATCACAATGTTTTTACATTTTTTTTGCTTCTACATCTGCTTAGACAGTTTGTGTTTCCCTTACTGTATCTTTTTTAATTTTTTTTTTTAATAATAGTTTGACTTTGGACTAAACTTTTCTTGTATATTTAAAGATTATCAGCTTTGTGCTGCAGTAGTGTCTCACCACACACACATACATAGACGCATCCAAATGAATACACATGATTTTGCTTAAAAGACAATTCCTTGGAAGTCAGTTCTTTTAAAGTAGTAGGGCCTGGCAAACAGCAAAATAAGTTGATGGCTGAAGGGCTTGTGCGTCCACTCCAGAGTCACACACACTTTATAGTTGAGTACACTGCATTATTTCCTCTCCACTCTGTCCATCCCATAGGTCTGATGGATACAACATGCAAGTCGCAACATCTCTTAAGACCTTATTAAAGTGCCTTATGCAGTGTTTATTCCCCATATCATGCATGTGTTCTGGTTTGAAAAAAATATGACTTGTCAGTGCACACTAATAGAGTAAGTGGTAACAAACACTGGATCAGCAGAAAATGTCAGATGTAAATATTTATCAGTTAGTCTTCCACTGAAATCAAACCTTGCCTGAGAAGCTTGAGTAAAAAAGTCTTTTCACAAGTAAACCTCAGAAATTTGCTTTCAGTATGACATCAGGCAAAGGCCTAATTGTTGTAGTAAATATATGGAGCTAAAAACAAACGTATACAGTTACTAACATGACTTGCACAGCAAACACTGAACAGCATAGGAGTCGCTGAGTTCTGCTGAGGCTAGAATGACTGCATCATCCTTCCTTTAACCATCACTGATATGCCTTCCATGTCCTATGCCTGATAAAAGATGAGGACAGGGCATTCTTCTCCTGATATCTGAGAAGTTGCAATACACTTGTGATAATTTCTCTTAACCCAATTGCTTTGTGGTAAGGTATGCTATTTCTGAGTGCATAATAGGTTACAGTTATGTACAGCTCACTCCTTACTGATGCCTCGAGTCACCAGATCCTCCTTGTAATAAAACACAAACTGTATTATTTTAAGTGAAGTGAACAGCCACTGGTAATCTAAAACAAAAGGAACTTTGTTTAATTCTTTCACTAAATATTCACTGATTCAAACTGTTTGACCCCCCCCCCCCATTCTAGGATGTGCAAATGCACAGTACTGGACTGAATAATTACTGATAAGTCAAGTTAGGCTTTCCACACCAGAATGTGTTGCTTTTGAAGTTTATTGAAAGCTTTCCAGTGATTTTAACATTCCCTGTAAGGGGAAAAGCATTGTCTGCTTATTCCCCTCTCTAGGAAAATACTTGGAAAAGTGGTTTCTGGTTAACTTAAAAATTAGCTGCAGTCCCAAGTTCTGATTGCTGTCATTTAGCATTATTCATGAAGCGCAGATGTAGAGCTTGCAGGTGTTTTGTTTGTGGACTTTGCAAAGCATCTGACCGTTTTCCAACTTTTTTCCAATAAAGGAGCTCAGAGCTCTTCCATGCGGCCCTCGACCTCTAACTGCAACATTGATGTATGCATGCCCCATAACACTTTTTTTGTTTTGTGACCTGTAACCGTAACGTCAGTGTGCACATGCGCCAAAGCACCCTTCTAGTTTTGATTTTTTTGTGCCAAAGAAGGGTCGGTGTGTTTACGCCATTATTTTGTGCTGAATAATCAGTGTGTGTGTGTGTGTGTGTTTGCTGAAGAGGGACTCCTGTATGGATTTGCTGCCAGTGCCTTTGAAAGGGACAGCACTTACCCGTGTTAATAGGTAAGTATGGAGTGAATGAGTGAGTGCATGCATGAAAGCAAAATGTTTGTGCGTGTGAAAGTAGAAGAGTGTGTGTGTGTGTGTGTGTGTGTGTGTGTGTGTGTGTGTGTGTGTGTGTGTGTGTGTGTGTGTGTGTGTGTGTGTGACAGAGAGAGAGAGACACATGCACAAAGAGGCTAATGACGATCAGTCTACCTACTGAACACAAACAAGTTAGCTCACAAATGTATCGTACATTAAAAATACACTTTCATTAAATTGCGGCTTTCCTGACCGGGAGAGAGTTGTATTGAATATGAAATCGTACCTTTCAACGGTATGGATTTTCGAGAATATCTGGATTTTTGCCCCGTCTTCCAATTTGTGTCTTTTGCTTAGGAAATAAAAGTAGTCATCCAAGGTAATGCATTTCCAGGCAGAAAGAATGAGACAGCAGCCTAGGGTTAATGGGTCAGTAGTGGACTGACTATGTGGGACTGTAGCATATAAAGTTGTATTGTTTTTTTCTGACAAACAAAAAAACACCCAGTACTTTTGTCATTGGTGGGTTCTAAGCAGTGGTAGATTGGACAACAATAAGTATAACTTTGGTGGATCATCAATACTGGCAAATCAGGTAGGCACAATGTCATTTTTAAATGTTAGGGGTTTTATTGTGTATGTGTGTGCTTATGTGTTGGGAGTGCTGCAACAGTAGATGATTATTAAAGACAGAGACTTACGGACTGTGGAGAATGTTTCTTTGTTTCAAAACCTGATACTTGGTTGCTAGGTATGCCAAAAGTAGATTGTTTAAGACACAGCTTCTTGCCATTTACAGTGGATGCATATTTACATTTAATGGACAGTGCTAGCAGTATGAGTGTGGGCCTGTGGGGTTCTGAACGATGTAAAGTCTACCACTGCCAATGTCTTGTAAAGTGACCTGGAAATGGATATTGAGATGTTACTGAAAAAATGCAGTAAGTGGGCTTAGAAGTATAGTTTAATTAAACAAAGTGCACTTGCAATTTACAGTCCATAATTTAATTTATTTCAGGTAGTCCAGATCCTGGTAGATTGCACACCATTAGACTTAATTAGGGAGAGCTGTCATTCTAGGGAAATAAGCAGCCCTGGTTTCAGTGAAAGCTCTGTGATTGTTTGCAGGTAGGAAGTTGCAGGATATGGATGCAATGTGTTTTATTTATTGTTTTTAATGCATTTGTCATTTCAAAGCATGATTTTCTTTATTGCAAAAGAAGGCAGGATTGAATGAGCCATATAATGCTTAACTGACAATGATGGGATATAAACATTATAAGTGATTTATAATGCAGCTACAGTTGTTTCAATGGTGTCTGTGATGCATGATTATTTTTGGGCCTGTGTCCCACTTTTATTTTTTGCTTTGTCCAGATTTCTTGCTCTAAGGTTGAGAAGTATGTTTCTATGCTAAATCAGATGGTTGTATTTACCTTGGAAGACTTTTCAGCATAATTATGAGAAACAGAGCCTTTTTAATATCTCTGCTTATTTCCAATATAAACTGTCATGCAACCTTGCAAATAACCTTCTTATTAAGCTACTTTAAATCTTTTGGAATTGACAGGTATGCTTCATTGGTTTGAACGTAAGCATAGAGTCCCAATGTGACTTGATTTCTTGCAGCAGTCTGTGGTTTACTTATCACAATAACTTTGCTGTGTTTCTGGGTGTGTAATCAGTTTAACAGTTTTAAAGATGTTTTTCAAAAATAAATACATAATAAATAAAAAATAATCTTCTCTGTACTTTGAGCTATTGACAAAGTCTGGGAATTTGTTTTTTTTTTCAAAAGCGAAGGTCAGCATTACAGCTCAGTAAACTGTCAGTCTGTGAATAACTTCTGTACAAATTAAAATGTCTGAATGTCAAATGGCTTTAGATTGGAGGGAAGTTATACGTTTACTCCAGTATGTAGTGTGATCTTGGAGAGTTTATGGAGTTCTTACTGATTTACTTCTTGCTGAGCAGTTGTTTGTTGATTTATTGATGGTCCTTTTGGTGGTGGGAAATTGCACGGATGAATACATCTGTATTATGATTTTTTTTCTGATATTTTGACTTCCAGACAATTTCATTCAGAGTGTGTGTGTGTCATGTGATTACTGAGGTTGCCTATTTTAAAAGTAGGGGCTGTGTGTGTGTGTGTGTGTGTGTGTGTGTGTGTGTGTGTGTGAGATTTAATATGTACACTGAATATAATTTTGCAAATGGAATTCTTAGTTAAATAGGCCCCTCTTCTTGGGCAAGTAGACTTGAATAACCAATATTAGATCTTAGCCATCCAGCTAGGAAAGATTAGTATGTGGATTTTCCATCAAGTTTGATGAAGGCTATGCTACTTACTCAAGGAGTACATTTATGGCTGTACATCCAGCCATCCAATTGTCGTGTTGCTAAACAACATTGTTTGATAATGAGATGAGCTTTTTACAGAAGTTGAAGGTTTTTGTGTCAAGAACCTGTCCATACAAAGTGGCTTGTTTATGTTGCAGTGAAGGCTGTGGTCTTTGTAGTGACCTTTTTAAATATAACCGGTATTTCTGAAGTAGAGGAAGTCTCTTAAGGCAGGATCTTTCTTAGCCTGGAAAGCAAGCCAGTGATGAAATTTATAGGGGCCAGTGAGAGACAGAGGAAAGCAAGAAGCTTTTTAGTCTGTTTGGATAACTAAGTGAACTTAGTCATTTGACCTTTTTTGTCAGAAATGGTTGTAGTCTTTCTTTTGGCAGGGTGTTTTGCTGAGACACGTGCCAAAAAGGGTATTGCAGTCAATAATGGCTCTTGTAAAGGAAGAATACAGGGATGTTATGACGTCCTTGTCCCTGGATGAGATGGCCTTACTAATGAAGTGGGCCATGTAAAAAGCTTTCCGTACAACGGAGATAACATGGTGGTCAAAAGTCAGGTTTCTATCAACCTGGGTGCCCAAGCACCTCATGACTGATTCTGTGCTTACAACATTGTTATTAATGTGATAATTTGTGGGGACATCACTCTCCTCAAAAGGGATGATGATGCATTTTTTGGCATTTAGCTTGAGGCCATGTTTCTGGCACCAGTTATTTGTTTGGGTGAGACTCTCTTGTAGCTTATTCAGCATTGTTTTATTAAGTCAGTAATGTGAATTCTTTGCTTTTATTGCAAATTTGTTGTCTTGTTTTTGTGGATTATAGTATTGTAGGACTGCTAATATTGACATTTTACGTAGTTGGACTGCTGGAGTGGTTTTCCCAGTGAGAAATGCTAGTGCTGTAGTGGATATCTGTTTATTTGTAAAATAATATATATATATTAACTAAGATGTTAGAGTTAACTGTTAGATGAGAGAATTAGAACGGGAATTAGAATTTTAAGGCAAATATTAGGCATTTATTACATTTATTCATTGTTCAAATGCACCTACAGTACAGCCAGGAGGTCAACTCTTTCACTGCCGCGGGAGACCAAAGTCAACTATATGATATATTTTATATGCGGCCCCAAGACAATTTCTGTTCACTTAATGCGGCCCTGGCAAGCCAAAAGGTTGGACACCCCTGACTTAGATCCATCGGATGTTTTACTGACTACCGCAGTAATGGGTTATTTAGAGAGTTTATTATTAATAAGTTACTCTCTACTCCTTTCATGATATCCAGAAGAGTAACACAAGGGTCTGTACTTAACCATTTGCTGTTCTTTTCTTTATAAACTCCCTTCAGTACCACCATAATCTCCTGAGGCATTTATCAAATGTCAGTGACTTAACCCTACATAGGTGAAGTCACTTTTTTCTCAGGTAGCCACTTCATGATAGCATATACTTTGACTTCTGTCATCAAGTGGCGTGCAGCAAAAGACTGAAATCAGTTTTCAAAAACAAAATCCATTCTGTTTGGAATGACAGCCAGATAAACAAAGCCTTCAAAACATACACTGTGCTTTCTTTTACAGGCTTGTAGGGATGCTAAACTTGTTTAAAGGTATGGGAGTATGGATGGACCCCCTTTCTTTGCTTTTTCCTGCATAATGATAGTACCCAAAAAACATGCATCAGAAATGTTGTGGGAGTTTTACTCTGTAGCCATGCTTGAACAACTACTTCAAGGAGATTATCAAGAAAATGACCTTAATTCCATTAACAGGATATGATGTCCTGCACTCTGATACTAAGTTAAGTAGGTCACAGATCATTGTTGAATGAAGTCTATCCATTTAGTACGCTGTTATAAGAGGAAATAACTTTGCCATAGCCAAGTTTGTCATAAACCCTTTATACTTTCTGTTGCGTACGTCATTCTGATAAATGCTTTTTGTACTCTGGGTTTGTTATTAACTACTTGCTTAACAGCAACCTTTTTCTAAACTTATGCATTTTACCAAATACTTCCTTATTTTCAGTTCAACACTAAGCAGTTGCTCCTCTTCTTGTCCTGTGAGATTCCACTTCTTCTGCAATAACTTTAACCTTTGCCAACCCCTCTAAATAATTCCTATGACTTCTTTTACATAGCTTTTTTCTATCATATTTTTAAACTTCATTTTTATTTTATTTTATCTTACTTACTAGCTATCCCTTTTTAGTAAGTCTTAAATCATTTTCAGTGCTATTCTTTAAATTTCTTCCATTTTAAGAGTTAGAGGAAAACCCTGGTGTCTCACTGAAACAGATATTGTATGTGTTTTAGTGCTTTCAGTTAAATACCCAATGCTCCTGTAAAAAAATAATTTCTCTCCAGTTGAGCCAGGTTATTGTAATATAGTTTGATTTCATTTGTATAGCTGTACATTTGCCTATGTCACAAGTGTTAATTCAGTAAAGTGTTTAAAAATATACATTCTAAGTACCTGCTATTGAATTCCCATCTTCCATGTCAAATATTCTCATATATTCCCTCTCTTATTTTAGTTTCCCTTCTAGGTCCTCCTGATAAATCCTCACTATTGCAAATCTTGTCCACACCCATAAATAATAATCCCTGTTAAAAGCTCATTTCTTCCAAAATTCTGTTAACCTCTGTAATAGTTGTTTTCAGTGGAATATAAATATATACCAGAGCAATCCTTCTCTAACAATAAATCTTTATTACCATAAATCTTCCATTATTGTCTTGTTTCCCTTTTCTGTCACTTGTCAGTCAGTATTATTACTTCATTTTCCTTTGTCCCCGATACCTTAGTAAATGTCCATTCTGAAATCCTTTCTTTGCCAGATTCACAATGCTCATTTCTGACCAGATTCTCATACTACACTTTTTAATGTAATTCAGCAATCTTTGTTATTTTTTTTTTGTCTGTACCTGCAAGGCCATCTACATTACGTTAATATTGCCAAAGCAGCAATTCTCAAAAAAAATTAGTTTCACATATTATATTTGACAGCTATTTTGAGTACATGTTTCCAACTTGCAGTTTACATCTATACACTAATGTTTGGCAGGCTGATCTTGTATGCAGTTGCTGCATCTCATGTCTGTTTGAACCATTTTCCCAGACTTTTTGCTTCAATAAAAACACTCAACGGCAGCAGCAACAACAAAAATAAATACATACATACATTTTAAATTTCAGTCCCTTTTAACTCATAGCAACCACACAAAACTATATAACCCTTCCAAAAAGGGAAGTTATCCATCCATACAGGGGCAGTTGCCTCAGATAGACAACTACACCCACAGATATTGCCTATTTTTAAGTTAGGTTTAATAGTACTGAAAACACATGCTATAGCCTGTGTTCTGACTTGTATAGATACAGTCTGTCCTTTTTCTATTTCCCTCCCAGATGTAGAAAAACAGCTTGCAAATTTTCAGTAAACTAACTTTTAAAAAGTGAGCTGGCTACCCTTAAATGAATAAACTAAACTGAACACTATTATGGTTAGTGCAGTGAAGTACTAAAGCTGCTGGTGATGCAACTACTTGGAAAAGTATTCACTTCCCACATTTCAAACTTCATATACTTTCACTGAACTGCTTGCCATTTCTACTTTTAAGCGTTATGTTTATTGAACATATGACTTGGAGTACATTGTTTTGAACTTTTCTGATTAATTGCTTGCACCCATAAACTCGTTGACACCAAAGGAAAACATTTGGTAATAGCTGTACAAATGCAAGCAAGGATTCTTGTAGAGATCATTTAGAGCATGTTGGTCAGACCTTTTATGAATCATGGCTAATTGCATGCACCTGTCTTCTTCTTTATTTTCTGCTAAAAAACAAAACAAAAAAAAAATACAGGTGTACTGGAAAAATAAACAACTATTTTCATTTGCTGTTTTTCATGCTTTCCATCTTTTCTAGTTTCTTAGCCTGTTGGCTTAACAAAACATTAGTCTAGACTTCCACCTGTATAAAACAGGTGAATGTATTTTATTTTAATACACATAATATGATTGATACTTTTTTATATTTCCCCAGTAGCCCCCAATACAGTGTAAAGCCTGGATACATTACAGTCAGGAAAAAGTAATTTCTTATGTTATTATAAATAGCATAACAGCAGTTGCTGATGAGATCCACCCCCTACCTTGCATTTAAAATAGCTGCACATTACAATATAGCAGGCATTTTACATCAGGAAGTTTGTTATACAAATATTACCATGAACAGAAACTTATTTTTTAATTCTGGTTACATTTTCAGACTCATTGCCCCCCTATGCATTAAGACAAAGTGGGATTTTTTGAGAGTCCTACCACCAGTTTAACTCCGTTAACAAACTTCCAGTCTTTCTCAGCTACTTCTTACAGAAACATTGTTCTTATATCCAAGCTATATCTAATGTGAATGACACTTTTCAATTCATCCATTTATTTGCTAATTTAATACTATTGCTGTTTTTCTTCCTCATCATCTCAACTTCCCAACACCATTCTCTAATTCAAGTCTAGGTTACTCCTGATTTTTTTGCTAGAAAATTCTCCCCGTGTCTCTGTGGACATTGTTGTTATCAGAAGAATGAGAAGCAGAGTCTTTTCAGTTTGCTGGCTCACGTCTTGTTGGATAAACTTTAGTCTCTTCTTCATCCAAAAATGTTTGATCGTCCAGTAAAAAACTTATTCTGAAGACGGCTAGATATGACAACTTGAATCTCACTCCCACCTCTCAACATCCTCTAATTGCATAGATAAACTTGCTTCTCTCCTGCTTTGTTTACAGTGAGCAGTCTTTTCTCCATAGGCACTCTGATGTCTTTCTTTCACAGTTTTGTCATTAGAAGCTCTTTTTGTGGGAATGACTGTATCTGCGTAGCCGAGTAGATTAATATTCAGAGTAGTAAAATGTAAGATGGGAGATGATCAGTTCGGATTCAGATCAGGATGCAGCACAATTGACCTGATGTTTGCAGTGAGATAGATACTTGAGAAGAGGCTACAGATGAGGAGAGAGTCCAAATGGGCATTCGTAGACTTGGAGAAAGCATATGACAAGGTCCCAAGAAAGCTGATCTGGGCAGTACTGCGGTGGTTTGAAGTCCCAGAAATATGGGTAGAACTAGTGAAGGCTATGTACAAGGACCCAATGACTGAAGTAGGAACAGTGTTCGGCCTCTCAGAGAGGTTCCCAGTGGGAGTGGGTTTACACCAGGGTTCAGCTCTGAGCCCACTGCTGTTCACACTGGTGATGGACTACATTAGTAAACAGGTCGGAGGGGACAGATAAACAAAGTTGCTGTATGCAGACTATGTGGCATTACAGGCAGACTCTGAGCTAGAACTGCAGCAAAGGATAGGAGAATGGAATGCAAAACCGAAGGCACATGGGGTGAAACTAAGCACAGATAAGACTGTGGTAATGGCAGCAAATTTGGGAAATCAGAAGAAACTGAGAATACAGATAGAAAGGAAGATAGTGGAACAGATGAACAGATTCAAGTTGAGGAGAAGGGAAGTCTGAATGAAGAGGTCAAAGCTAGAATCAGAGTGCCTGCAGCCAACTGGCATAGTGTGTCAGGTGTAGTCTATGATGGAAGAATGCATAAGAAGCTGAAAAATAAGGTGTACAAAACAGTGGTGTGACCAGTACTACTGTTTTGGTACAGAAACCTGGGGAGTGAAAGCAGAACAGTTGAAGCTAGAGGTGATGGAAATGAAGTGCCTGTGAAGGGTGGTAGGATGCACACTGTGGGACAGACAAAGAAATGAGGACATAAGAGCAGAAGCCAAAGTAGCTCTAATTGCAGTAAAGATCAAAGAGAACAGATTACGGTTTGGACACGTGCAGAAAAACAGAAGACAATCTGGTGAGGAAGATTTGGGACAGACAGGAAGAAGGTAAGAGGAAGCGAGGACATCCAGCAAAGAGGTGCATGGATTGCGTGAAAGAAGATCTGCAACAGTCAGGCATGAGTGTTGAAGAAGGCAGGAGTGTGGCACTGAATCGAGAGTTGGCGACAGTTAACACAATACCCCGACCCCATGTAGAAAAAATGAGGAAAAGTGGGGAGGGGGCTGCAGCTGATGATGATGACTGTATCTTTATTAATAGAAGTCATTTGGCCAGATTTGGCACATATATGTGATGTGTCTTTTTAATCAACAAAACCTGCTGTGAAATTCCAGTCTAGTTGACTATTATATGTACATATCCTTCCTTACAACTGTTGCAGTATTCTTTACAGATGGGATATCCTGCCAAGGATAGCCGAACATCCAGCCAGCATACCAAAGCCTTATCTTCTTCCATGTGCTATACATCAAGATGCATGTGTTATGTCAAAAGGTGTAAGGTACATAAGTGACATACGAGTGCCTAATCCTCAAAACTTCTTTGCTGCCAGTCTGAACGCTTTTTCATGAATTTGGTCTACAGGTTTGCCAGATTGGTTCAACTACTGAGCTTTGACAAGACAAATGCCCCATTGAAGTCTTTTCCTTCCTTTTTTATTTTCTTATATGGCTTTATGTTTTTACATGTCATCTAGGAAGGGAAAATGTGAATCGGGGGAGGGGGGGGGATTCCCCGTAAAGATGTACAAAACAAGTGCCTTTTTGTTTGGGTACTTCTGACCATACCCAGTGCAAGATTTATCAGGTGATTTGTTCCAAAGACTCTTTGTGGTTACTTGTCATTCCTTCTATTTATTTGGAGAATTGCCATTTGAAATTTCTGGCCCAGAGTACCATGTCTTCTGAGTCTGTCTGCCACGATATTTAGCTGTCCCTTATAAAGAAGACTAAGAAGGCATGTATTGAGTCTGCTGCTGTCCAGCTTTTTCTGGACATCTCAGTCAGGTTGGATGAAGAACGCGAGAACCGTCCGGTGCCAGGGTTGACTATGTCTGCCATGACCCATTTGGGAGCAGACACAGGGCTGCCTACTCACACGTCCACTGAGGCTTTGTCTACATCTGCTGCAGATGTTGAGGGGGAACCTTTGCTGATTATATCTGAGGAACCTTGGAGGATTCCCCAGATACTAGTTAGGAAGGAAGTCCCTGGAACTCTTATTGAATCTAGGCAGGAGTCTGAGCCTTCTAGGTTTGTTGGGGCTGATGTTCCCCTGTAAAAGAAATGGAAGACCAGGCTTGTGACTCCTGTGGCAAAAGATCCTCACGAGGAATGACAGGATTTCACATAGGGCCTTTTTTAATGCCTTTAGTCTCATCAAGACTTGTGTGTACCCTTATTTAGACAGCCTCCTGATTTAAGCTTCCTCCAAGCATCCTCATATTCAGGATCATGAATTACAATGCTTCTTCTGCAAAGGCTAAGGTTGATCTTGAACCTCAAAAAGATGTGCCGAGCCCTTCTCATGATCATTTTTGTCTAGGCTGCAGAATGCAGACTTTGCCAATCTTGGCTTTGCTATCTCTTCCCAAGGTTATGTCCCTGACAGTTTATTTTCAGTCCCTTCTTCCTCTTTCAATGCTTCCTGCAAGGGAATTCTTTCAAGCTCTGGGATTGATGGCATCCACCATTCATATGGTTCTGTTTTCCGGACTCCATATGAGGAAGTTTCAGTGGTACCTCCAAATCTGTCTGACTTCACCATTGACATACTCTGGATCATCTTATTCCACTATTATCTTGCCTCAAGCTTGAGTTCTACTGGTGGAGTCATCAGATCTCTCTGAATATCAGCCTGCCTTTTCAGATTTCTCTTTCCACTTAGGAGCTGTACACTGATGCTTTAGATCAATGCCAGGGTCTGGGGGAGGGGGGAGGGGGTTGATCTCCTGCACAATTAGTAGACCATATTGTTGTCAAGGAGATGAGAGCTCTGATTCTGGCTATCTATGCTGTCTACTCTCTTTGGATATCTGGCCCTCTAAGGGGTTTTATAGACAATACCACAGTTATGTGGTATATGATCAACAAGCAAGGGAACACAAAGTCATACCTTCTTTGCAGGCTGACTCTTCAGGTTTGGGATTTTGCTATCCACCATCATGTGGCCCTCCAGGCAGCTTGCATACCTTCAGAGCGCAGTCTACTTGCAGACAATTTGAGCTGGTCCAGGCAGATCTTCACAAATGGATGCATCACAGGGAGGTCTTCCTGGACATTATTCATTGGTCAGGTATTCCTCAAGTAGATCTTTTTACCTCCCCTCGGTATTCCTCAAGTAGATCTTTTTACCTCCCCTCTGAACAGACAATTTTCCAGGTTCTGTTCAACAGTGTCAAGTCTTCTGGCTTGGAAAGTGGATGCCTTGTCTTTTTCCTCGAAGGGGAAGTGTCTGTATGCTTCTCCCTCTCTTCCTCTTTTGCCAAAGGTCCTGCACAAGATCATGTGGAACACACCCAAATCTTGCTGGTGACTTCCTTTTGGCCCAAACAGCATTGGCTCCCCCTTCTGTTCCATATGGCTAGGAGCAATCCTCATAAATTACCTCACAGGATAGATCTACTCACACAAGACAAGAGATCTCTCATTCACTCTCACCTGTCCACATTTCATTTGACTCTTTGGGTGCTAGGATTTTGATTCCTTTTAGGTACCAGTTTTCTGAAGATGTGCTACGGCTTTTGCTGGAGGCTAGGAAACCCACAATATGAAAATCCTATATTGCTAAATGGAAGACCCTTTCTTTTTGGTGTCTCATGCATGCCGTAAACCATTTTTCTGTGGATATTCCTATGGTCCTTTCTTATTTGTGTGAGTTGCTCATGTCTGGCTTGGCATACTCATCTGTAAACTCATTTGTTGTCCATGTCTGCCTCTGAATCCACCACTGACTTCTAGTTTTGAGGTCAATTTTTGAAAGGGGTCTTTCATCTTAGCCTTCCAAGAAAACCAATTCCTCCTTTTTGTGACTTTAAATTTGATCTTGAGAAATTAACTAAGTCTCATTTGGAGCCTGCAGTCCCCATTTCCTTGCAAAACTGGACTTGGAAAACTGTATTGTTAGTGGCTCTTACTTCTACCAAGAGGGTCACTGAACTTCAAACACTCATGGCAGCTCCACCTTTTTTGTTTTTTCACAAGGATGAGGTGTTTCTTTGTAGCAATCATTCTTTTATGCCCATGGTGGTTAATGATTTGTCCTTGAATCAAACAGTTCATCTTCCTTCTTTTTACCCCTCGTCACAGAATGATCAGGAGAGGATCCTTCACACTTTGGATTTACGTAGACAGCTCAGACATTACCTGACAAAACTAGATTTATTAGGAAATTTGAGCAGTTTTTTGTTTCCTTTCATGACAGGAAATTAGCTTTGGCTGTGTCTAAGCAAAACCATCTCCTCCTGTATTTCTAAGGTTATTTCTTTTTGCTATTCTTTTCATGGCAAGCAACTTTATTTTTCTGTTTGTGCTCATTCTACCAGCACTGTGACCTCTTCTGGTTCTTTTTTTTTTTTTTTTTTTTTTCAAGGGTCTGGATACTAAATCCATTTTAGAAGCTGTTACTTGGTACTTTGACCATAATTTACTAAACATTACAAGTTGGATGTCATTTCTAGAGCTAGACTGGGTTTCGCTAGGGCCATCTTACATGGGTTTTTGGAAGACTGTTCTGTGTCTTCCTCCTCCCATTCCCTCCAGTAGCTGTTGTACTCTGTTAAGAATACTGCAACAGTTATAAGGAAGGATGTAGTGCAGTTGTATAAGATCTTACCATAACAATAGATGTCCTACTTCTCACTGTTGCAGTATTCTGTCCCTGGCTCCTTCTCCTTGCTTTCTTTTCTGTGGTACTGCTTCTGGCTGAGGGTTTTCTCTCTCTCTCTCTCTCTCTCTCTCTTTCTTCCTATCTTAGATGCACATGGTCAGCTTTTTCCTCTTGGTTTTCTCTGGTTCTTCTGCAGCAAATCAGTTTTGAAGATTAGTTGCTTGTATGTCACTTATGTATGGTACACCATGGATGTTGGAAATGCATCTGATGTATGGCGCCTAGCAGGAGAGAAGATTTTGGTATGCTGGCCGGACCTTTGGCTATCCTTGGCAGAATATTCCATCTGTAAAGAAAACTGCAATAGTGAGACATCTACTGTTATAGTAAGATCTTAAACAACTGTACTTTTCATAAAATTAATGGAATATTTTCCTTCCAGTTTCTCTAGTACAACAGAAAGGGATCTTACAGATTTGCTGAAGGTAGCTTCTGTGAACATAAAAAGATTGAAGCACTTTCGTTGAAACTACTTTTCATTGACAGTGGAGTTTGCCTCTTTCCCCACTATTTTGTGGCCTCAGAGTTCAGAGTTGGTATATACAAGTCTGTAGGATGCAGGGCGTGCTTGTCTCCCAGTAAAAAAAAAATGTTTCCATCTATGTTGGTAGTCTTGTTGAATATTTTATGTTTGTAGAAATTGCGTTTGGACAGTTGACAAGAATCCCATCAGGAAATCACATATTTTTTCTGTGTTCTTTCTTCAAACTTTACTATTTTTTAAAACAGTTCTTTTGAAAAGCCTCATATTCAGCCAGTCTTTCCTTCGTTTTAACCTCTGATTTTTACAGTTTTTAACAACTCATCTGAATAGCTACTTAAAGCTTACTCTACTCTTTTAGGCCTTTTGTCATTTGACTTCCGGTGTCTTGTGTATTTTAAACACTCCTGAGTGTTTTTGATTTATTTTTTCCTCTAAATTACTGGAAGCTATCTCCAAAGATGAAACTTACTGAACAATTGCATGGCTGTTTCCAGGCAGGGTTTTTCTTCTCTTTTACTGGTTGATTTTCTCTTACTTTCTCTAAGATTTCTTTGCTAATATCAAGGCAATTAAATGACTTTCCAGTAACTGAATTTCATCCAAATTGTTAACTTTACTGACTTTTTAAACCACATTCATTTTTTGCAGTGGAATGCTCTGATCACCGTGCTTCTTAGTGTGTGGCCATCTCGTCTTCTTTGTTGTAACAGTTCTTTGTCAAACACCTTTATTAAATTATCTCTTAAGAAATAGGTACACATACATTAATAGAAAAGAAAAAAACATATTAATCTGTTTTATTTGCATACATTATACATTACATATATGCTTTCTTTCTTTATAACTGCAATTCTATCATCAGCTTTAATTACACCAGTTGTTAAGTACAATGCCCCCTTTGATATGCAGTTATCCCAACATAACTCGACTAGAAAGCCGTCCCAGCAATTCTGACTAAAAAGTTTACTGGCCTAAAGACCCTAGGATACAAAGGCAGTCTTAAAGCTTTATTTCTATACTGTGTTGCTTAAAAACATTTACTTGGTGATCTCTGTTCTGCATTAAATTTCTTTACGAAGAGAACCCCAACCCTCCTGGATCTCTTGCACCTCTGTAGGTCCAACAACTACATAAATGCTAGGTCTAAAGACTTAAAATTTTCACCAACATATAAAAGAAACACGATGAAGGAACAGAAGTATTTCCTAATGTTTACATCTTCTCAGAGGATGACAGCCTGGCATCTTTTAAAACCATCCTTGATGAGTGGATGAGTACCCAGAAGTTTATCTTAGTGTAAACTAACTTTTCAAAACATTTTGTGAGATTTAGTGAAGTGGAGATAAGCCTGAAATTACTGGTGACGTCAGGTTGCTAACTTCTGAGAAGCAGCTGATTCTGGCTTGCTTCCACATAAGTGGGATTGTGTTGATACAAGAGGAATAGATTATGGATATCACATAATGGGGTAGGTCAGATGATCACTACATAATTTTAAGTGAACCTGAAATCACTAACTGAAGAGGATTTAAGATCTTAAAGAAAAGTTTAACTATATTATGCTTCCATACAGATATATAGATGATAGCTTTGGCATAAGAGGTAGGGTAGATGATTGCAACAAACCAGGACTGGAGTCTATCAGAACTTGTTAGTGAGTCACCGGAGATGTGGTCTATTATTTTTTTATTTTTATTTTTTTACGACTATAAAATAGAAAAAGGAGTGAATAGATGTGTGTTTCTTTGGGAACTATAGTAGTGATGGCTGGATGCGAAATTATGCTGGACAACTGAAAAATGTATTTTCATTTCAAAAGTCTCTTGGTGAAATGGGACCTGTAGAATGATTAATGATGCCTTCCTCTGTGTGTTCCTTGAGTCCCTCTAGTTGTTTGGTTGAATAGGTTCCCAGGTTATTTGAGATGGTTTTTGAGGGAGTTTTGTTATAAGTGGAGATGAAAAGCCTTATGTCTTCTAACAGCTTTTTTCAATTTTCTCATATTGATAAAATTGCCTCTATTAATAGGGTTTGTAGAATTTTTCCATTATTGCCAGGTTGTGCTTCTTGAGCTTGACTTTGTACAGCCTGGAAATGATGGAATTGTTTTTCCTGTACATGCACTAGTTTTGTTGTTAGCATTTCAGCAGTCAGTGTGGGGTTATTGCTGCGAAGTGGTGTAGTACTTCACTTGTTATCCTCTTAGCTTCCAAAATCATAGCAAGGGGCCATCAAAAATCATAGCAGATGGTCCAAAATCATAACATTTAAAATTGGCTTATGTATAAGTTTGTACCTGGGGGGGCATAATGCATACATTTGCCCTCTTGGGATCATGACCTGTGAAATCAGAACTTTTAGTACTAATATATCATGTCAAACAGGATGTAAAAGGACTACATTTCCCAGTTAGCCAGAAATACAGTTATGGTGATTCTGCACAAACGTTTCCTGTATACACAGAGAAAGTGATAGGATTCTGGTGATTCAGTCAGTCTATGCAGGCATGTTTCATTCTTTTCTTCTTATTATTATTATTATTATTTTCATTCCATCATCTACATACAGGTACCACGAATAAATGTCAGTTCACACCTCATTAACTGAAGATGCCTATTATTAACTATAATAGAAAACATCCACACATTCCTTTAATTTAACAAGGACAATTCCAGGCACACTGTTCTAGGCTGACATAGCTGAAAAAACAGAGGTCCCAATAATCTGACACCACAGCTGACTTATTTCTACACCAGTTTTGTGCAACTGAGCAACAAAGAAATCATTCTGAGCTCACATTTGGTTTTGATGGTTATACAGACTGTAGAACCAACCCTGAAAATTTGCTCACAGGTAACCATTGGAACTGAATGTGTCACTTCAGTGTGTTTTTGAGGGCAGTACCCTGAAAGCAGGAGAAAAGACACTTGGAACATTTCTGGCCTGTGGAGTTGCAAAGGTAAAGTAAAAATCCATAGTTATCGTAACAGTATGAGATATACAAGAAGCAGGGTATAGGCCCTTTCATTGATTAAACTAGCTCAGCTAATTTATCTGATTACATCTGTATTATTTGGTAAAATGAATGAGCCAGCACTATTTGTGATATTACACACACACACACACACACACACACACACACACACACACACCTACCTTAGTCCAGCGGTATAATTAAAGCCTTCACTTACCTGCTGTAAATACATGTCTCACCCGTTCAACAGCCAGCGACCAAACACCTACCCATTTCACGAACGAAGCAATCCAGCCAGCGACCAAAACACCTACCTCCTGAAGCAGTAATCCATGAATGAAGCCAAGCCCGAGCAATGAATCTCCCGTGAGAGCAGCTCACCTCTCAGTCCTCATTGGTTCTGCCTGCAGCCGAAGCAGTCCGGACCTCCTCTTCTGTGCGGTCGTCACCGCACTGATTCCTGGGTGCATTTGCAGCAATGATTGCTGGGTACCTTTCTGTCTCTATCTGGACTGCTGATAAAGGTAGTCTGAGGTCTTCAAATGTGTCTGCGCATGCTCAGAGGAGTCGGGACTTGTGCTTTTTTTTTTTTTTTTTTTTCCTGTTTTTGTTTTTTCTAGGTGGGAGGGCTGCAGTCCGATAGCACGAGCCGCCCCTGTCATACATAGTCAATTGCTTTTGCATACAGACTGTCTTCCACATGATAATTACATTTTTGGCTAAGGAAGACCTCTAGTGTTTGTGATGAAGTGAAAGACATTCTGCCTTTAGTAATAGTAATGTATTTTCTGTTTAACATAGTCACACACACACACACACACACACACACACACACACACACACACACACACACACTGATCTTAACACTCATGATTGGTGGTCATTTAACTGTGATTGAGTGACAGTAGTAATTTGTATTCATTTTCATTTACAGACTGCCTCCATAACTACTTTGTGACTGACAACACCTTCTATGATGCATATGATCAAAAGAGCGAATTTCTGCATGTGGTAATGTGTTTCAGCATGATAATACATATACACACAGACACATACACACACGCACTCTGTTGTCACTACCCTTGTAAAAATTAAATGAAAAGGCAATTTGCTTATGTTTATTGAGTGCCGAGTGAGTCTGAATCATGCTATCTCGACATATTTTTATTTTTATTTTATTTTACATGTGTTTACTGGGAAAGTTTGACTGGACAAAATATCCTTTTTCAGCAGATGCCCGGGTGAAAACTTCACATTTATAAATAACCATAAGATACATGTACAATGTACAGATAAAAATATTGATTCAATCTCAGATGCAAGTACAAAATAAAAATACATGTTATAGATTTCACTGATACAATCATATATGTAGTCTAGATAGGATACAAAGAATAGCAGTACTGTGATTGCAAGTACAAAACAAAAATTAAATATACATATAATTAGTAGAGGTACATTATTCAAATACAAAAATAACAAGTTGTGTTCCTCTAATGGTAATTGGTAATATGGTATAGTTACACCACTGTTTGGTGCAGATGTCACTCAGTATCTGCAGTAAAACATGTTATGCCTGTGTAGGCCATTACTCAGATGGCTGCATCTGTTGAACAGTTTAAACATTCTGATTGACTTATAATGTGCTATATATACTGTTTATTCTAGTAATGTGTTTTTTTCTTTCTTGGAACTTTGGGGATGGCTGCTATGTGCTTCTCTTTTCTTGAAAATATGTTGCTTCTCCAGACACAATAAGGCCTTACTAGTTTTCGTGCTATTGGCTGCAAAACAAAAAAAATTACAACACCCCTCTGTAGTTTATTTTCCTTATAATGCACACCTTAGCAGGCATTATTGCTTGCATACCTGTGTACAGTATATTTATGTAATCATGCTTCTCTAATAGTGGACATCAAAGTACACATCTGGCTCTGTCTTCCTACCCATTATAATTAAGTAAATAAGTGGCCTATTTGATAGAGCCCTTTCTTTTTAGGCATTTTTTTGCTGTCTGTATGTAACTCACAGCTGATTGGATTTCCTCTCTAGATATTGAACTTGAAAGAATAGACATTTGTACCAAGCATAATTATGTAGAGATACATTATATAGTTTGTATAGAAAAGTCTCTCTCTCTCTTTTAAATTACATTACAAAAGTATTTGTCTCTTTGTAGTTATATAGGCGGAAACTGGTAGCCACAGAAATACATGAACAGACGTAGAACATATAGACTGCACAGACATTTTTATCCCAGACAAGAACCAAACAGGAGAGCTAAGCCCAAGTACCATGAAGCAGTGATGTTAACTGGTGTCTTACTATACCACCTGTCTAATGATTTGTGACATACAGATGTTATATACCAGAGTTAATTGCCTGAAATGGTTAATAGCTGTACTGTTTCGGCTTTGATAGTGTGTTCTACTTTACCATTAGTTTATTTTGACTTGTCTGTGAATTGGGGTAATGCAAAGTGGTTGATCATCATTGAAGGAAGGTTTTGTTTTTGAATTTGTGGTACTGATATGTTGCCACTTCACTTGTTTCAGAAAATGTATGCCTGGTGTGGTAGGAGATTAAGTAGAGCTGTGCCTAAAAAGCAGATAAATATTTTCAGAAATATTACTTACATCTGTATGTGTGTGTATATGTACTGTAAGGCTACCCAACAATATCTCAGACCTCAAGTGTGATTCATGAAAATCCCAAAAGTCACATTTAATTATGACTAGGACATTTCCTTCTATAGCTTTCAATATCATTTAAAATAGTATGTAATCAGCAACTGTGTGGCTGATTTCATATACTTTGGAAATTTGTGTCATCACGAAGATATGAATCTAATTTGTTAAACATCATCTAAATGTGTAAATTATGTTGCATCATTTTTAGTCAGGTTCTCTTCTGAGAAATCAACTAATCATTTCTTGTGCATTAACAACTTGACCCTAATAGTGCAGATTTGTGAAATATGGCTTTGAAAAAAAGTGGCTGTGAAAGACAAGGATTTTCTTGACTTTGTTAAACTCGTGGTTGAACTGTAAAACATATGCTCCACTTTATATTGTTTTTGTTTTGAAGGACATTAATGAAAATAAAAGTGACTACAAGTAAAACACTATTTATTATGTGTAAAACATTTCATGATGTAAACTGCATATTATATTGTAAAGCAGTTTAATATATGTGCAGTCGGGGTATTTATTATAAATGTGTGTGAGTGAGTCTTTTCAGTGGCTGTTGTATATGTTAAAGATACTGAAGTGAACAAGTACTTTTTCTTAGCTGTATGAAATATAGACTTTACACTATTGCAAAATAAGAAAGGCTGGACATAAGCAAGTTTTAGTTTAATATAATGAAGTGATCTTGGGCTGTTGGAGTGGGATAGGGTGTAAAGTGTACTGATTATATATTATATGCAGAATTAAGGTAATCATTTCTCTTGTTTTTTTACAGGAGTGGATATTTACGTTAATGTCTTTAGCTTAAGCTATGATAATTTTTTAAGCACGTTGACTTGGAAAATAAGACAAAATGATTAAAGGCATAACAAATCCTGTGCTACTTGTATCTGCAAAGTTGTTGAATTGCTTTTTTCCTTTAGCAATTACTTTCAGTATGATACAAGAAGTCTGCAGCTGGAACCTCCAAGATGGCTGCACACTGAATAACAGCTTAATTTCAACTCTGCCAATGTGGAAACAGAAACTCAGGAAAAAGAGAGAGTGAGTTTGTCTTTTTGGTAAATTTCAGTTACTGGCTAGTAAGTGCACCTCCTGATTGCCAACAAGGATGAAATTTAGAGATACTGACGGAAAATCAAAGACAAAAGGCCAGGTGAGGAGAAGACACTGGCTGGGAAGTGTCCTGCAAATGTACAGCAAAAAGCAGTTCAAATTCCAACTCTGGTGCAAGACATGACTTCCAGTAATCTAGAGGAAAAATAAGGTAAATGTGCTTAGAGCTGATTAAAATAAATGAAACACAGAAGGAGTACAGCAAATGAAATAAAAGGCTGAAAAAATGGAGGAAGCTTTAAACGGATATTCAGATGAGCTTCTAAAACTGCAAAAATCAGAGGTTGAAATGAAGAAAAGGCTGGCTGAGTATGAGACTGCTCAATAAAAAATGTTTCAAAAAATAGTAGAATTAGATAATAGAGCATGTAGAGAAAAACTGATATTTTTCTGTTGTAGCAAATAAATTGGAAGGAACAGACTATATTAATTTTATGAAAGCACAAATAAGCAACTGGACTGGTATTCCACACCAGGAGTTGTTAGTTGAAAGACTATATGGTGTGTATGCTCCAAACCCGACATGAGAAAGCAGCCAAGATCTCCAATAGTAAAGATGCAATCCTACCACTGATTCTGACAAAACTGTGACAAAAGGACAAAGTACTAAAGGTTGGAGACAGTAGAGTTCTTGTGGAAAATGATTTACTCACTGTACACAAGGTAGAAGAGGAGTACATTTATTTCAGCAGTCAGGGAATGTCAAGAGGCTGGTGTGAGGTTCATGCTGCTGTATCCAGCTATCTTCAGATTTCTTTTTCCTGGAGGGTCAAAGTCCTTTTTAATGCTGAACATGCTAAGGAGGATGTACAAATGTTTGTCCAACAAAAAGTGAGTTGAGGTATCAGAGAAGTGGATTCTGTTACTTATCCATCTGATAATAAAGCTGATAGAGAGACTATGCCAGCAGTGAAACCTTTTACGAGTTTCAAAGGAAAATATTTGAGAGAGAGAGAAAAGCACAGGAGTTGACTAGAAGAGCTAGTAATATGTTGGAAATGAGCCAGAGACTGAAGTTGGGAGATAGAGATCAGCAGGACAAAAAACAGCAACTTAGAAAAATTAGTGAATAAATGTGGGACTACAAAGCATCAGCCACATTTGTGCAATATGGCTGAACAAGAAAATCTGAAAATATTAGACTTTTTCGGCTTTGTTAAACTTGTAGGGGACTCCAAAGCATATATGCCCTACTTCATGTCATTAATGCTTGGAAGAACATTAAGGAAAGGGGAAGAGGTAACTGTAAGTAAAACAATTTTTGTTCTTATCAGTATTTTTTATAAAACATAGCATATACTGCATGTTATATAGTAAAGAATTTTCAGTTATTTTTGTTGTTGTAGGGATACTAAAGTAAACAAGTGCTCTTTTTTTCTTTTTCTTTCTTGTTTAGTTTTAAGAAATATATTCACTGCAGTATAGAAAGAGAAAAACTGCACAAAAGCATGTTTAAGATAAGAGGCTGTAATCTTAGATTGTTGAGGAGAGGGAAGAGTTATAAAAGTATGCAGATCATGATATAAGAATAATTGATACACTTTTCCTCCCTTCTGCATAGGGAATGACTGGATTAAGGCTATTGGCTTGATCTAATAACAGGTTTTAAGTGGAAGCAAGTAAATAAAAGAATACTAAATGTAATGAAAAATGTTCCTTTAGTGTTCACAGTGTAACATCAGAAGCTTGTAGCTGAAGGCAACTATGTGTTTGGTTCTCATGTTTCTGTGGAGTCAAGATGATAAGAGAGCAGTAAAAACAGAATACTTTTTTTTCTTTCAATGGCTAAAAAATGCTTTCTGAAAACATTCACATTCTTTTGTACATCTGGGAGAGGAATAAAGATGAGATAAAAACAGACAGCACTTAATGTAAGTAGAAGCACATTCTGTATCTTGCAACTTAACATGGATAACGTTAACTGTAGGTCAAATAATGTCTGAGAGTGTAGCTGTCAGTGTGGGACAATTGTTCCTATTAGCAGGGTTAAATTTCATTATTTGAAGGTTTACATAGTTGTTGTGTGTGTTTTTATTAAGTTAATAGGTAATGGGCATGTTCTGGGGGTGTCTTTTTTTGTTTGAGGGTTTTCATTATAAGGTTACAAAAGTTGATACCCACCGGTCCAAGGGAGGTTGCAGAGTTAGAAGTCTCAAAACTACTGCAAAAAGAGCCATTCAGCCAGTTACAATAGACCATTCAGAGCCGGAATCTACTCAAGGTTCTTTTTGGTCCCCTAAAGACGGGAGACTGGAGACCAATATTGGATCTCAGCAGACTCAACAAGTCTGTCAGGAAGACAAGATTCCGAATGGTCACTCTTCAGTCAATTCTGCCCTTCTTACAGAAGGACAACTGGATGTGCTCAATAGATCTTCAGGATGCACTATCACATCAAAATTCACAGACGCTCCAGGAGATTTCTCCGCTGCTGGGGTCCAGTCATTTCCAGTTCAGAGCCCTGCCCTTTGGTCTCACTACAGCCCCCAGAGTGTTCACCAAATGCATGGCAGTGGTCACGGCTCACCTGAGACGCCAAGGATTCCAGGTGTTTCCATATCTCGACGACTGGCTCCTGTCAGCCACCACCAGGCATCAGCTTACACAAGCCAGGATTACACAATAGACCTTTGTTCTCATTTGGGCATCTCAATCAACTTCAAAAGTCATCCTTATCGCCCTGCCAGTCTATTACCTTCATAGGCAAACTTAAACACTGTTCGGATGTGACCTACCCTTCCGGATCAAAGAGTTTCAGACATTCAGAGTCATGTCAGGATCATTCTGGCCAGCAAGAAAGTACAGGCCAGAATCGTTCTAAAGGTATTAGGTCTCATGGCTGCGCCATTACTCTTCTTCCCTGGCTCGATTCTACATGCGCCTTCTTCAGTGGATGCTGTTCACACAATGCTCATACCAGCAACTTCCAATGCGCCACCAGATTCTGGTGACACAGACATGCAAAGACCATCTTGCTTGGTGGATCACATCGCCTCAGGGTCACCAAGGCAGGTACTTTGTACCCCATCCCCGATAGCCACTGTCACCACGGATGCCTCCCTGATCGGGTGGGGGTCATTATCAGGGCAGGATGGTTCATGGGACGTGGCAGCCGCTCGAGTACCATCTGCACATAAATGTCCTGGAGATGAGAGCAGTGCTTTTAACGTTGCAAGCCCTCAACGACTTTCTTCCCGTAGGGACAATTGCAGTCCACACAGACAACATGTCTGTAGTTTGGTATATCAACAAACAGGGCGGAACCAAGTCCTACCCCTTGTGTCGAGAAGCGCTCAGACTATGGCAATGCGCGATCTCCTCTCATCGGTTTCTGGTAGCAACGCATATCCCTGGGAAAACCAACATTGTAGTGGACAGATTGAGCAGAGCTATTCTCATGCCTCACGAGTGGTCTCTCAAGCAATCTATAGCGGAAGAGATTTTTCTGGAATGGGGTCGTCCATGTTGCGATCTTTTTGCTACTCCCCAAAACAGCAAATGCCCAGACTTCTTCAGCCTCTTCCCTCTTTCAGGCCATCCCCCAAGAGACGCTCTGACCCAGGATTGGCCCCAGGGACGACTTTATGCCTTCCCTCCATTTCCCCTGATCCCTCAGGTGATCCAGAAAGCTACCGTTTTGAGAGCCAAATTGATTCTCATTGCCCCTTACTGGCCTCGACAAGTTTGGTTCCCGTTCCTCCATCATCACCTTTTGGTGCAGCCGTGGCATCTGGACCCAGTGCCAGATCTTCTGATTCACCAATCGGGTCAGCTGCACCAGTCAATCCCTTCTCTCAACCTCACAGCATGGTTGCTCCACTTCCTTCCTTAGCCAGGCTTCCTTTGATCTCTAACTCAGTTAGAGACATCATAGTAACCGCTAAAATCCTCTACCAGGAGGATTTATACAAGCAAATGGAAACGTTTCTCTTATTGGGCTAAGGCCCAGAATATTGATCCTTTTACTGCCCCTGTTCAGGCAGTCCTGGACTTCTTAGCAGAGATTTTTCATGCAGGCTCCTCTTCTTCCACAGTCAGAGTTCAATTGGCTGCTATTTCCAATTTTCATGTCGGGATAGCAGATCATAATATTATGTCCCATAGGCTCTGCAGGGCCTTCTTGAAAGGAATTTTCCTACTAAAGCCTCCAATCAGGAATCCTCCTCCTCAGTGGGATCTAAATTTAGTGCTGACATCCTTGATTCTTCCCCCCTTCGAGCCAGCTGTTTCTTGTTCCCTGAAATATCTTTCTTGGAAAACTTTATTCCTAGTGGCTATTACATCTGCCAGGAGGGTGTCTGAACTTCATGCTCTTTCGGTTCGACCCCCCTATTTGGTTTTTCACAAAGACAGAGTATCTTTGAGAACTAACCCAACCTTTTTACCTAAGGTCGCTTCAAAGAACAATTTGAATCAATCCATTGATCTCCCTGTATTTTTCCCTAACTATTCAGATAGAGCTGAACAAAAGCTACATTATCTTGATGTCCACCGTCAGCTTAGATATTATTTGGACAGAACAAAAAAGTTTAGAAAATCTGATCAACTTTTGTTTCCTATGCGGATAATAAAAAGGCCTTCCTGTTTCTAAAGTGACCTTGTCCAGATGGCTTTCTTGGTCATCTCTGAAATTTATACTCAGGGGAAAACAGCTGTGCTCAAAACCTAAAGCACATTCAACTAGGAGCTTAGCTACTTCTACAGCTTTTCAAGCTAGACTTCCTTTGGACACTATTTGTGCAGCGGCCACTTGGGCTACTCCTCACACTTTTGTTTCCCATTTACAAATTGGACTTGGCCTCCAGGGACAGAGCCAGTTTTGGCTCTACAGTCCTCAAGAGTTTGTTCCATTGAGCCACCCAAGATAGAGGTGCTAGGGACGGTCCCATCAAGCAAGAATGAAGTAGATTGACAACTTAACATTAAGAAGTTATGTACCTACCATAACGTTCCATGTTAGTTGTCTTCTCGCCTTCTTTCTTAGACCCTCCCTCCTTCCCCCTGGCCTGGACAGACCTTGTTATCAGAAACTGTTATGCTGAAGACCATTCAGACCTGGTCCTTCTTCCATCTGTAAGTTTTCTTTCTTCCTTTGGGAAGTATTTTATGCTTGGTGCTATTGCCCTTTGTCAGCAAACGAGATCTGGGTACTTACCGCCTTGCATCATGGGATATGGGGCTGCCTCGAGCTGGTAAAAGTGACTCTCGAGCTTAGCAAGTGCCGAGTCGGAGCCGAGGGATCGGCTCCGAACCCATCAAGCAAGAAAGAAGGCGAGAGAAGACAACTAACATGGAACGTTATGGTAGGTACATAACTTCTTATTATGCCTGTGTAGGCCATTACTCAGATGGCTGCATCTGTTGAACAGTTTAAACATTCTGATTGACTTATAATGTGCTATATATACTGTTTATTCTAGTAATGTGTTTTTTTTTCTTTCTTGGAACTTTGGGGATGGCTGCTATGTGCTTCTCTTTTCTTGAAAATATGTTGCTTCTCCAGACACAATAAGGTCTTAGTAGTTTTCGTGCTGTTGGCTGCAAAAAAAAAAAAAAAATTACAACACCCCTCTGTAGTTTATTTTCCTTATAATGCACACCTTAGCAGGCATTATTGCTTGCATACCTGTGTACAGTATATTTATGTAATCATGCTTCTCTAATAGTGGACATCAAAGTACACATCTGGCTCAGTCTTCCTACCCATTATAATTAAGTAAATAAGTGGCCTATTTGATAGAGCCCTTTCTTTTTAGCATTTTTTTGCTGTCTGTATGTAACTCACAGCTGATTGGATTTCCTCTCTAGATATTGAACTTGAAAGAATAGACATTTGTACCAAGCATAATTATGTAGAGATACATTTTATAGTTTGTATAGAAAAGGCTCTCTCTCTCTTTTAAATTACAGTACAAAAGTATTTGTCTCTTTGTAGTTATATAGGCGGAAACTGGTAGCCACAGAAATACATGAACAGACGTAGAACATGTAGACTGCACAGACATTTTTATCCCAGACAAGAACCAAACAGGAGAGCTAAGCCCAAGTACCATGAAGCAGTGATGTTAACTGGTGTCTTACTATACCACCTGTCTAATGATTTGTGACATACAGATGTTATATACCAGAGTTAATTGCCTGAAATGGTTAATAGCTGTACTGTTTCGGCTTTGATAGTGTGTTCTACTTTACCATTAGTTTATTTTGACTTGTCTGTGAATTGGGGTAATGCAAAGTGGTTGATCATCATTGAGGGAAGGTTTTGTCTTTGAATTTGTGGTACTGATATGTTGCCACTTCACTTGTTTCAGAAAATGTATGCCTGGTGTGGTAGGAGATTAAGTAGAGCTGTGCCTAAAAAGCAGATAAATATTTTCAGAAATATTACTTACATCTGTATGTGTGTGTATATGTACTGTAAGGCTACCCAACAATATCTCAGACCTCAAGTGTGATTCATGAAAATCCCAAAAGTCACATTTAATTATGACCAGGACATTTCCTTCTATAGCTTTCAATATCATTTAAAATAGTATGTAATCAGCAACTGTGTGGCTGATTTCATATACTTTGGAAATTTGTGTCATCACAAAGATATGAATCTAATTTGTTAAACATCATCTAAATGTGTAAATTATGTTGCATCATTTTTAGTCAGGTTCTCTTCTGAGAAATCAACTAATCATTTCTTGTACATTAACAACTTGACCCTAATAGTGCAGATTTGTGAAATATGGCTTTGAAAAAAAGTGGCTGTGAAAGACAAGGATTTTCTTGACTTTGTTAAACTCGTGGTTGAACTGTAAAACATATGCTCCACTTTATATTGTTTTTGTTTTGAAGGACATTAATGAAAATAAAAGTGACTACAAGTAAAACACTATTTATTATGTGTAAAACATTTCATGATGTAAACTGCATATTATATTGTAAAGCAGTTTAATATATGTGCAATCTGGGTATTTATTATAAATGTGTGTGAGTGAGTCTTTTCAGTGGCTGTTGTATATGTTAAAGATACTGAAGTGAACAAGTACTTTTTCTTAGCTGTATGAAATATAGACTTTACACTATTGCAAAATAAGAAAGGCTGGACATAAGCAAGTTTTAGTTTAATATGATGAAGTGATCTTGGGCTGTTGGAGTGGGATAGGGTGTAAAGTGTACTGATTATATATTATATGCAGAATTAAGGTAATAATTTCTCTTGTTTTTTTTACAGGAGTGGATATTTACGTTAATGTCTTTAGCTTAAGCTATGATCATTTTTTAAGCACGTTGACTTGGAAAATAAGACAAAATGATTAAAGGCATAACAAATCCTGTGCTACTTGTATCTGCAAAGTTGTTGAATTGCTTTTTTCCTTTAGCAATTACTTTCAGTATGATACAAGAAGTCTGCAGCTGGAACCTCCAAGATGGCTGCACACTGAATAACAGCTTAATTTCAACTCGGCCAATGTGGAAACAGAAACTCAGGAAAAAGAGAGAGTGAGTTTGTCTTTTTGGTAAATTTCAGTTACTGGCTAGTAAGTGCACCTCCTGATTGCCAGCAAGGATGAAATTTAGAGATACTGACGGAAAATCAAAGACAAAAGGCCAGGTGAGGAGAAGACACTGGCTGGGAAGTGTCCTGCAAATGTACAGCAAAAAGCAGTTCAAATTCCAACTCTGGTGCAAGACATGACTTCCAGTAATCTAGAGGAAAAATAAGGTAAATGTGCTTAGAGCTGATTAAAATAAATGAAACACAGAAGGAGTACAGCAAATGAAATAAAAGGCTGAAAAAATGGAGGAAGCTTTAAACGGATATTCAGATGAGCTTCTAAAACTGCAAAAATCAGAGGTTGAAATGAAGAAAAGGCTGGCTGAGTATGAGACTGCTCAATAAATGTTTCAAAAATAATAGAATTAGATAATAGAGCATGTAGAGAAAAACTGATATTTTTCTGTTGTAGCAAATAAATTGGAAGGAACAGACTATATTAATTTTGTGAAAGCACAAATAAGCAACTAGACTGGTATTCCACACCAGGAGTTGTTAGTTGAAAGACTATATGGTGTGTATGCTCCAAACCCGACATGAGAAAGCAGCCAAGATCTCCAATAGTAAAGATGCAATCCTACCACTGATTCTGACAAAACTGTGATAAAAGGACAAAGTACTAAAGGTTGGAGACAGTAGAGTTCTTGTGGAAAATGATTTACTCACTGTACACAAGGTAGAAGAGGAGTACATTTATTTCAGCAGTCAGGGAATGTCAAGAGGCTGGTGTGAGGTTCATGCTGCTGTATCCAGCTGTCTTCAGATTTCTTTTTCCTGGAGGGTCAAAGTCCTTTTTAATGCTGAACATGCTAAGGAGGATGTACAAATGTTTGTCCAACAAAAAGTGAGTTGAGGTATCAAAGAGAAGTGGATTCTGTTACTTATCCATCTGATAATAAAGCTGATAGAGAGACTATGCCAGCAGTGAAACCTTTTACGAGTTTCAAAGGAAAATATTTGAGAGAGAGAGAAAAGCACAGGAGTTGACTAGAAGAGCTAGTAATATGTTGGAAATGAGCCAGAGACTGAAGTTGGGAGATAGAGATCAGCAGGACAAAAAACAGCAACTTAGAAGAAAATCTGAAAATATTAGACTTTTTCGGCTTTGTTAAACTTGTAGGGGACTCCAAAGCATATATGCCCTACTTCATGTCATTAATGCTTGGAAGAACATTAAGGAAAGGGGAAGAGGTAACTGTAAGTAAAACAATTTTTGTTCTTATCAGTATTTTTTATAAAACATAGCGTATACTGCATGTTATATAGTAAAGTATTTTCAGTTATTTTTGTTGTTGTAGGGATACTAAAGTAAACAAGTGTTCTTTTTTTCTTTTTCTTTCTTGTTTAGTTTTAAGAAATATATTCACTGCAGTATAGAAAGAGAAAAACTGCACAAAAGCATGTTTAAGATAAGAGGCTATAATCTTAGATTGTTGAGGAGAGGGAAGAGTTATAAAAGTATGCAGATCATGATATAAGAATAATTGATACACTTTTCCTCCCTTCTGCATAGGGAATGACTGGATTAAGGCTATTGGCTTGATCTAATAACAGGTTTTAAGTGGAAGCAAGTAAATAAAAGAATACTAAATGTAATGAAAAATGTTCCTTTAGTGTTCACAGTGTAACATCAGAAGATTGTAGCTGAAGGCAACTATGTATTTGGTTCTCATGTTTCTGTGGAGTCAAGATGATAAGAGAGCAGTAAAAACAGAATACTTTTTTTTTCTTTCAATGGCTAAAAAATGCTTTCTGAAAACATTCACATTCTTTTGTACATCTGGGAGAGGAATAAAGATGAGATAAAAAACAGATAGCACTTAATGTAAGTAGAAGCACATTCTGTATCTTGCAACTTAACATGGATAACGTTAACTGTAGGTCAAATAATGTCTGAGAGTGTAGCTGTCAGTGTGGGACAATTGTTCCTATTAGCAGGGTTAAATTTCATTATTTGAAGGTGTACATAGTTGTTGTGTGTGTTTTTATTAAGTTAATAGGTAATGGGCATGTTCTGGGGGTGTCTTTTTTTGTTTGAGGGTTTTCATTAAAGAACTACACAGCCCTTGCAAGTACAGCAACTGCATGGCCCCAAAAAGGAGAATACAAATTCAAAAACAAAGGCCAGAAGACAGTGCTATACCAATTGCATTATTTAAAGCATATATAAATGAAACTCCATCATACCCATTTCGGCTGAAAAAACACTTTGATAGCCTTCATCAGTGTAACATATGAATCTGAATTCCACAAAAATAGTGTCCATTTATACCATAACCTGTCAACAAAATTGAAGCTCATTGGTTATTCAGAAATTCTCATTCAGACCTGGTGGAAATAAGCCGTCCAACTTAGTAATCCACTTTTTTCTTTTGCATTCAATATAGAGTGCCATCCAGCTTTATTTGTCCTATTCCCAACAATCCTGTCAATGATTGTGAATCTAAAATTTGCACTGTTGTGTACCAGTGAGTGCTTGTATAGGGCATTGCTTATTCTTTTGCTTCTAATGTCACTACAGTGTTCAGATATCCTTAGTCTCAGTGGCCTAGGCGTTTGCCCAATATAAAAGGCTGAATAGGTGCAGGTAGCGAGATAAATTACCCAATCCATTCCACAGTTGGCTAGAAATCTGATGTCATAAACTGTACCAGTGTTCTTGCTAGTAAATTGTTTTGATTTAACTGACTTATGACAATGTATGCAATGTCCACAGGGCACACATCCAATAAGTAAATCACCTGTCAAGGTACGTTGACTATGGTCCTGAATTTGTTTGCGGCCATGTTTGTAATGATTAAAGTGGGACCCTAAAGTTTTCCCTTTCCAAAATGAAAAGAGATGCCTATCATTGAGACTCTCAGCTTACTATCAGCTAAAAGAATATTCCAATGTCTCTGGACACTATCTAATAGTATGTTGGTATTCCGCCCATAGGTAGTAACAAGACGAATATCTGTATGTCCACCCTGTTCTTTATTTTTGTAAGTCAATAAATCATGCCTGTCTAGCGTTGACACCCAGTTAAAGGCAGCCAAGATGTTACCAATTTTGTAGCATCTATCTTTAAACCTTCTGGTCAGGTCTTCCTTAAAGTATTGATATTTATCTGCTTGTGAACAAATGCATTTCATATGAAGAAATTGAGATTTGGATATATCTCTAGTGATATGTGGTGGGTGGAAACTGGATGCATGCAGTAGGGAGTTATGTTGTGGGTACTTGCAATAAACCTGAGTATCTAGTGTGTTAATGATATTTCTACTGATCAAGACATCCAGGAAAGTAATTTGTTGGACAACATAATTGGCTGTAAATTCTATTCCCCATTTGTTACTGTTTAAATATTGAACAAACTCCTGTAGATATTCAGTGTTAGACCTCCAGACCATCCAGCTATCCTCAAGGTAACGTCTCCATGTGTCATTTTCCTCCAAATATATATTGTGGCTACTATCATAAATAAGTTGTTTTTCTACGAAGGCCATAAAGAGATCAGTACATATGGGGGCAAAAGATGCCCCCATAGCTGTCCCCTGAACCTGCCAGTAACATTTGCCTTGATAGTAAAAAACATTTTTGGAATACATGTTCCGTACGACAGATCAAAAAAGTATTAAATCCTGGTGGATAGAGTTCGGATTTAGCTAACCAATATTCAAGAGCCTGTAACCCAGCCCAATAAGGAATGTTAGTGTACGGATACATCCAGAGTACATAACAGCCATCTGGGTTCCAATTGCATGTCTGAGATTACCAGTAAATATTGGGTTGTATCCTGAATCCTGGACCTGACACATTTCAAAGGTTTCAGGTATTTAGTCAAAAACTGTGAGAGGGGCTCTATAATGGAGCCCTCGCCCTAACACAATTGGTCTGCCTGGTGGATGGTAAGGATCTTTATGTATTTTGGGCAGTAAATATAGATATTGACTGCTTGGATCTGATACTGTCAAGTCATGTAATATCGGATATAATGCCCTCCTCTTTTGCAGACTGAAAAAATTGATCAATTTGTTTCTTGAAACTGAAACTGGGGTCCAAGGGCATATGTATGTAATCACGCCCATCGTTGAGTTGCCTCTCTGCTTCAGCATTTAATTTTGGCCCAGTTCATAACCACTGCCCCTCCCTTATCTGCAGGCAAAATGACCAAGTTTTTGTTATTAGCAAGGTCCTGAATTGCCTTTATTTCTATCTTTGAGAGGTTATTAGGCATAATCCTGGATTCCCTGAAATGAAAATGTAGATCTTTGAGTTGAAACATATAAACACTGAGTTGCATAGGAGGCATAAAATTTGATTTATGATACTTAAACACATCATTCTTCACAAAATTGGTAGAGGAATTAAAATGTAATTTCAAGTTTAACAACCGACAAAAGGATGTGACATCTTGTGCAAAACAGTCCTCTGACACAAAAAATTCAGGTACAAAATGTAACCCTTTATTTAACAAATCAATATGTACTTGTGACAAAGATTGTGATGAAATGTTTACCACATTGTTAGTTCCAATTATTTCTGTGTCATCAATTTGAGAAGGGTCTCTATGTTGATGTTGTCTACATGTGGTATGTTTTATCCCTGTCCTCCTTGTCCTACCCCTAAAGGGTTATAGGAATTCCTTAATTTTGATGGTGGGGAATCTGTGATATGTTGTACATCTACATCCGTGACTGAAGAGGACTCGTCACCAGATGTCCCATTATAAGATGATTTAGGTTTCTTGAGGATAGAACTTGGTCTTTTGCATTTCAACGTTTTCTTGTTCACGTTGTCAAATTTGACATTTGCTTGTGCTAAAGGGGTTTCCCCCATCATAATCTCCCATATCCCTATGGAATTTATGTATTTTTCTCTCCTTGAGATGTTGTTCTAATTGGTGTAGTTCCTGACTCAATTTGTTCAGGCATATCATGTAAGAAGGTTGGCCCTTGACAGGTGGATTTACTTATTGCATGTGTGCCCTGTGGACATTGCATACATTGTCATAAGTTAGTTAAATCAAAATAATTTACCAGCAAGAACACTGGTACAGTTTATGACATCAGATTTCTAGCCAACTATGGAACGGATTACGTGATTTATCTTGCTACATGTACCTGTTCAGCCTTTTATATTGGGCAAACTTTTAGGCCATTGAGACTAAGGCTATCTAAACACTGTAGTGACATTAGAACCAAAAGAATAAGCAATACCCTATACAAGCACTCTTTGGTACACAACAGTGCGGATTTTAGATTCACAGTCATTGATAAGATTGTTGGGAATAGGACAAATAAAGCTGGATGGCACTCTATATTGAATGCAAAAGAAAAAAAAAGTGGATTATTAAGTAGGATAAGTTATTTCCACCAGGTCTGAATGAGAATTTCTGAATAACCAATGAGCTTCATTTTTGCTGACAGGTTATTGTATAAATGGACACTATTTTTGTGGAATTCTGATTCACATGTTACACTGATGAAGGCTGTTTTTTTTTTTCAGCTGAAACTGGTCTGATGGAGTTTCATTTATACATGCTTTAAATAAAGCAATTGGTATATCATTATCTGCTGATCTTTATTTTTTAATCTGGTTTTTATTAAAACAAAAAGTCTTGTAAGATGTGACATAAGTTAAAATGGATATGACGGCAAACAACTGTATAAATAACCTGCCAAACATTAGTGTATGTGTATAATACAAAAACTGAAGCTAAACATGTGTAAAAGAAATTATTACCACCTGTTATGTGTAACAGTGTCTTATCATAGAGGCAACATGTTCAGTATCATTTTACTGTTTTTGAACTCAAATGGTGCTTACAGATATATTCAAAAAAGAAAGTGTAGTGAACGATGTTAAGAAACGAAGCGTGCAAATAGCTATGCTACAAGAGATACATTTGGAAAGAATGGCGCTTGTGAATTTGATAAAGAAAGGATTTCAGGATACTTATTTAGTGAAATATCTGGGAAAAGGGAATGGGAAGTACATATATTAATTGCTAAAGGAGCTCCAATTGTGATAGAAGAGGGAAAAAAAGATTATTTGTTTGACATTTGTTAACCGGGTTGGTCTGACTGGGCAAAGCTCTTTTTCAGCAGAGACCCGAGGAGAAAAGCTCCAATATTACATTACTAAATATTAATTAACATAGTTGTTTAAGGAGAAAGAAAATAAAACAATGTATATCTAAAGTAAATTGTACATAACTAGAATCAGTTTTACATAAGAAAGACATCCAATAAACTAACGAAAGTACAATTAAATCAGAGATTTATCATCAGGAAAAAAACAGGCAAATGAGCATATACATACGTTTGTAAGTAAAGTATGATCAGTTATAGGTACATTAAGGAAGGAAAATTGAAGTGTGAGTATATGAGGTAAGAGTATTAAGCTATACGATTATAGGTAGTATAGCGTAAAAGAGAAACAGAAGAAACAATATGGAGTAATAGGTGGATAGAACAGATAATAGGTAGTGAGCTTGTAAAAGTACTAGTAAGGTAGCAGCAAAATAGGGTATCACTCTGATGTAATGGAGGGTAGCTTAAGTTGGGTTATGGCAGGTACATAACCAAGATTTATGGAAGTAGTCAATAATTGCTATTTTAAAGGAGTTATGGTCAGTGATGCATCTGACATTAAAAGGAAATTTGTTCCAGGCATTTGCAATGGAATAGCTATAAAGTAATTTACCAATATTTTAGTTGGGAATGTAGACTTGCAATAGATTCTGTTGTGAGCTACGGAGAGAGCGTTTGGGAGCATAGGAGTGAATGAGAGTGGAGAGAGGGGCAAGGAGGAAGGTTGATATAGAACTGAATGAGCCAAGAGAAGCTGTGGTATTAGGATTTGGTGATGAAATTCAAGCCACTGCAAATTTCTAAGGGCGATGCATTGGTGGGTGTGGTAAGGTAGGTTGGAGGCAAATCGAGCTATTTTATCGGAAAGTTGTAGTTTAGTGAGAATATTTGATTAGAGGTGGATGAGAATAGGGGCAGCATAGAGCAGTGTGGGGAGTAGAAAGGCTTGTGCAAGGGAGAGTCTGGAGGCATTTGTAAGATATGTGTATATAACAGGCCTATTTTTTTATGAGTCTTTTTAATGCACTGCTGAGAATGTAGATCGAATTTGAGATGGTCATCAGTTATAACACCTGTTAGTTTGGTGTGGGGTTCAATTGAGATGATAGTATTATTCAGGGAGGAGACAGAGAAGAAAGATTTGTGATGCTGAAGGGAGGTAGGGATAAACAAGAGGAGTTTAGTTTTCTTAGGGTTCAGTATTATTTGATGTGAAGAAAGCAATCTTTCAACTGAGTGAGAGGATTCTTGGGTGAGGGTATGAAGGTGTGTGATACTGTCAGAGCAGAAGATAATTGTGGAGTCATCAGCATACTGTATAATGGTAGTGAGTGGAAGAAGAGTGAAGATCATTAGTAAAGACGTTAAATAGTAGGGGACCAAGGATGGAGCCTTGAGGCACCTCAGTTTGTACTGGAAGAAAAGGGGAGGTTTGATTGCCATCTGACAGCCTGGAGTCTATTTGAGAGGTAGGTGGAGAACCATAATATTGTAGAGTTGGAGAGGTTAAGGGAAGCAAGTTTGGATAATAGAAGTCTATGAGAAACTATCAAAAGCTTAGGATAGCTCTAGAAGAGACAAGAAACTGATTTATTATTATCAAATAATTCTGTGATAGTATTGAAAGATGTCAGAGCAGTAGCAGTACTGTGCTTTGTTCGAAAATCATGTTGTGTGGGGGTAAAAACATTTTTCTTGGAGAATATGATCAAGAAGCTGTTTGTGGATATATTTTTCAAGAATTTTAGAGAGGGGAGATAAAATGGAAATAGGTCTGAAGTTAGAAGGATCTGTTGCAGTACAACCTTTATGTTATGGGATAACATGGAATTTTTTCCAGATATCAGGCACAGAACATTCCTTGATAGATCTGTTGATTAATATAGAGATAGGGAAAGCAATACAATTAGCAGCTATTTTTTGAGGAGGTAAGTTATCAGCTGATGGTGAACATGTTTTTAGTTTGGTCAGAAGTGTGGACAGGTTTAAGAGAGAAGGTGTGAGAACTGGTAGAGATAGTTGGTGGAGGGTAAATATTAGTATTAGTTTTGGTGAGGCTACAGATTGAATTAATGAAGGAATTTAGAAGTGTAGCTGCCTCAGTGGGGGATTTGTTTGGGCATGGACTAGGGAAAGATGCATTCCCAGGATGCAACAACTTGTTAAATTGCCAGAATTTTTGGGGGTTGGAGTGAGAATTGTTAAGGGGTTTATGGAAAAAAATGTTTGTCAAGGATGACCTTTTTTTTTTTTTTTTTTTTTTTGTTTTGTTAAACTGCGGCGCTGTCTGTATATATGAAGGTCAGACATGGATTTGGATTTATTTTATTTTTTTCCAAGCACTATCTCTCTTACTCATTAGGGTTTTGGCGTCTTGTGTGAGCCAGGGGGCATATTGAGTTTTAATCCTTAGTTTTCTGATAGGGACTAGGGAGTACTATTTAGGAAAATGTTGTTGAAGGCAAGAACAGCATTCTCTAGGGGTAGATTGTGGAGGAAGGACCAGTCAAGTTGAAGAGAGCAGGGTATTGAAATTAGCAAGAGTGTATGGCAGTCTTTGTACTGCTGGGGTTTCTGAAGTTGAGGTGAGTGTCTAAGTATATAGGTGGGATGGTGATCACTAAGTGTGTCAGGCAGAGTGGTGTGGTTATGGTAAAGATTAGGATTAGAGGTGAGGACCCAGTCTAGGGTGGAGCTATAGTTGTTATGTTTGTTTAGATGGGTTGGGTTAGAAATCAGCTGAGTGAAGCCAAAGAGGTGTATGAAGGAGTACGGGCTATTAATGTATAGGCATTCCTGTCGATGTTTACATAGGGTTGCCACCTTCCTTCGTGGCTTAAACCGGAGTAAAGCCACACCCCTCGCATCACAAGTAACCCGCCCACCCCACCCCCTCTCCCGCCCACATTCTGCCCATTTTGTGATGTCACAATGACATAACTCGATGGGGAACGCCCTCTTTTTTCGTTCCTGCTGCCTGCTTTCGGCTGATTTACAATGCTTTTCTTTAAAAAAAAAAAAAAAAAAGCATGGTAAATCAGCCGATTTACAAACTACGATAGTCTGTTTCCTTTTTAAAATGGAATACCTGAGTTTGTACAGTGTTTTCCGGACTACCGGAGAATCAATTTGATTTCTGGATACTCCGGAAAAAAAAACAGAGGGGTTGCAACCCTATGTTTACATCTCCCAAGACAACAGTCTCATAGATGATGTTTTGGAAGATCCAAGAGGGAAGTGTTCTAAGATAGGGATGTTATTCCCAGGGGGAATATATATTGCAGCAATGGCTAGTCTTTTTTGAGTGTTTAAATGACAGTTGGCTGTGAGGATTTTAGCAGGGAGAAAATCAGGGGGAGTGATTGAAAGAGGGTGAAGAGTGAACCGATTAAAATCGAGGATAGTCATGCCTCCTTATTTCTTTTTGATGCGATCATGCCTTATAATATCATAACCAGGTGGTAGTATTTCTTTATCAGCTATATGAGGCGTGAGCCAGGTTTCAGAGAGACAAAGAAAAGAATATCAGGGGTATGTGAAGATACCCAGGCATGGAAAGGGGAGATTTTGTTAATGATATTTTGAATGTTCATAGATATAATCTTTAAGTTTGTAGAGGAAGTGGATGTGGGAAGCTTTAATTGTGGGGTTCTGTAGGTGTGAGGGGTAAGCTGGAAGAGAGGAGCAGTGGTTGGATCCAGGCTTTGAGTGCATGTCTCCAGATAGCAACATGCTAACTATTATATTTCTGAGGTAATTGAAAAGGTAATTCTGGGGATGGTGTCTTATTTTGGCTAGAAGAGGTGAGGTAGGAAGAGGAAAAAGCTTAAGTTTAAATAATGAAGCACTATAATACATAAAGAAAGATGCTGTTTTAAGGAAGGAATGTATGTGAGACTGGTTAGTTAGGGGAAAGATACAAGTGGGTGAGCAGAGTTTGAGTGGGAAATTGCCTACATGAGAGGTTGCTGCGGTAGCTAGAAAGACAATGGGAGTGGTAAAGATAAAGAGAAGGATGATATTTACATTAACCAGTTTGGGAATTGACATAATGAGAGTGTTTGGGGTTATGTTAAGAGGTTATAGAAGTGGATAAGTATGACACAAGAGGTTTGAGGGAGCAATGAGTAATAGCAAGGAATGTGATTGGTTGTTAGTAGTAGGAAGGAAGTAGTTGTTGATTGGAGAGTGTCAGAAGACGTTGTGGGGCAGGAGGGGGTGTGGTTAATGGGATGTCTGTATAAAGCTAATGAAAGAGGGGGTGGGGGAAATGGGGGTAGGGTAGGGGAGCGGAGTGAGCCCGGAGTGAAGCAGAGGGCAAATGGCGTGGGTAGCACCCAATCTCAGATAGAACAGAGAAACAGGAAAAAAACAGGAAAAAAAACAATCTCCAAGCCAAGAAAAATGACCGGAGAAGGAAGCAAGGGTGTAGTATATAGCTAAAAGATGTCACAAGATAGAGTTAGGCATATAAAGGCACTTGTAATCAAATAGATCAGGATGCCTAAGAAGCAGATGTAACTCTACTGTTTATTGTATTAGGCTAGGGGTAGTTACATGTAAGAAAAGTAGTAAGTTAGGGAAAAATAACACTAAGCAGCAAATAGAGATAGGACTGATAAGAGAAAAATAGACTGTTGAGGGCCCCTAACAGTGTGGTCTCAACGTATCTAAAACAGGTACATTGAAATGTATATCATACATCTGAAATTCTACAGTGTCAAGTTTGTTTAGATGTTTTATTTCCATGCTTTTGCTGAAGTACCTAGTCGAGTATTGTAAAGGGCAGAAACTCCGGAAGGTTTACTTTCCAACTGCAGAGGTAAAGGGAGTGTAACTTGTTTATTAAGATGGTATATTTCCACATTGTGGCTGGTAATAATAATAATAATGATAGACTTGTGGTAGTAAGGGGCTGCTGGAAAAGGAGGAGGATTACAGTGGCATGTATTTATATTCCACCTAAAGTGCTACAATAGAGCTTAAGAAAATTCTGGGAGAGAGAATACGCTTTCAGCAGGGAATATTACTTACAGGTGGGGACTGGAAATTGATTTGCAACAGTGAGGATGTATCGGGGGGGGGGGTGTAGAAGTGAAATATAACAAAAGCTGATAAGATTTTTGAAGAAATTTATAACCATATCTAGTGTGGAAGATGTGTATTATTCCCTAAGGTATAAAAACTGACCTAAGCTAGACAAATTTATTTCCCATGAACATCTGCATTTAATTAAAAGTTTGATATGTATCCAGTTACTATTTCAGATCATGCACCAACTAAAATAAAGGGCAATGAAATAAAAACAAGACACCGATGCTTCTCTGCCTATTTAAAGAATGGGTAGTGGATACTTTTCGGGAGTTATTAGGGAAGATAGAAATTTATTCATAAAATATAGCCAAGGAGTGGGATAAAATGAAAGTGGTGTTTAAAACAGGGTAGAAATAAAAGAAAAAGAGATATGGTAAGAAATAAGATTATTTAGACGGACTGACAAAGGTTAAAGTATTGCAAAACAGGGGGAATCTCTCAGAATAAGAAGTGCAACTACACAATGTTAAACAGAAAATAAAAGACTACCTGGATAATATGCATGAGTTTAGAAAGATTGCTGTTTAGCAACTGTTTTTATAATAACTCCAGAGCACAAAAACTTGTAGCACAGTGGTTCAGGCAACAAAAAGTAGGAGGAGATGTAACAAGAGAGCCTGTGGAGATATTTGAAATGTTTCAAAAATTTTATGAAAATCTCTGTAAAGCAGAGAAATGTGGAAATCAAGAAAAAGTACAAATGGAAATGTTTGTGGAAGAATTAAATATGCCACGGTTTGAGGTAGATCATCAACAACAACTCCATTTTTCCCATTTTCTACATGTGGTCAGGGTGTCATGTTAACTGTCTACATCTCTCTCGATTCACTGCCACACTCCTGCCTCACTTTCAAATATTGTCTCTCACACAATCCATCCACTTCTTTGCTGGATGCCCTTGTTTCCTCTTGCCTTTTTCATGTCTCTCTCCAATCTTCTTCACCAAATTGTCTTCTGCTTTTCTGCACATGTGCCCAAACCACCATAAATCTGTTCTTTGATCTTTTCTGTAGTTGGTACTACTTTAGCTTATGCTTTTATGCCTTCATTTCTTCATCTGTCCCACAGTGTGCTTCCTGCCACCAGTCTCAGGCACTTCATTTACATTACCTCTAGCTTCCTTATCTGCTCTGCTTTTACTGCCCAGTTTTCTGAATCCTACAGGAGTACTGGTCACACCACTGTTTTGTACACCTTAGTTTTCAGCTTTTTTAGTATTCTGCCATATACTACACCTGACACTCTATGCCAGTCTGTTGCAGCCCCTCTGATTCTAGCTTTGACTTCTTCATTGAGACTTCCCTTCGCCTCAACCACCCCTCCCAGATACTTGAAGCTGCTAACCTGTTGCACTGCCCTTCCTTCTAGCTCACTTCTTGGCTTCTTCTGATTTTCCCAATTTGCTACCATTACCACTATCTTATCTGTACTCAGTTTCATCCCATGTTCCTTCAGTTTTGTATTTCACTCGCGTATCCTTTACTGAAGTTCTTTCTCAGTCTGCCTGTAATGCCACATCATCTACATAGAGTAACGTTGTTGATCTGTCCCCTCTGACCTGTTTGCTAGTGTAATCCATCAACAGTATGAATAGCAGTGGGCTCAGAGCTGAACCCTGATGCACACCCACTCAAGTCAGCTTTCCTGGGACCTTGTCATAGGCTTTTTCCAAATCTAGGAATGCCCAATTGTACACTTTCCTCATCTCTAGCTTCTACTCAGCCATCTGTCTCACTGCAAACATTGGGCCAGTTGTGCTGCATCCTGATCTGAATCTGAAATGCTAATCTCCCATCTTACTTTCTACTGCTCTGCTCATCCATTTATCAGTCACCCTCTCCAGAACTATCATGCAATGTGACAGGAATTTGATAATCTCTGTACTGCCCACATTTGTGGATGGCCCCTTTGTTTTTGTACACTGACACGAGTATGCTCATTCACCAGTCATATGGGGTACACCTTTCTCCACACTGCTATGAGTACCCTCAGGAGCCACATCTTACCCAATATGCGTAACACAATCCCAGCAATAAAACCTCCAAGGTCCTCACCTCCAAACCAAAAAAGAACATCTTTATCATACCTGCTGTTTTCCCATTTTCCTTAGTACTGTTCTTACTTCTTCTGTGCTAGGCTCCTCTTCTATTCTCTTTGTAGGCTGTGTCTTGGGTAGTACAGTTTATGTGGGGTTTTCTTCATTCAGAGGTTGCTGGAAGTGCTGATTCCATCTGCCTTTGATGTCCTGTGGACTGGTGAGCAGTTTGTTGCTGGCATCTCTTAGGAAGGGTGCCTGACTGTCATATTTATCTTTCTGTCTTTGTCTTGCAACTTGATATAGTTTTTTTGTGCCACCTACTGATTCACTTTCCAGAAGCTGGTGTAGTGCCTTTGATGCACTGTTCTGTGCAATTGCAACCCCTTTCTTAGCCTGTTTGTTAGCCAACTAGTATTCCTTCCTAGCCTGGTCTGTCTTTTCTATCTCCTTTTTCTTGCACTCCTCCTTTCTTTTGATGACTTCCTGAACTTCTGCATTCCATCATCAGCTTTCCTTATGTACCTTATTTCCATTCTTTTAATGTGTCAACCAGTGATTTATGCTGTGGGGCAGCTGTTGTACCAGGGATAACTTTGCAGTCACTGATTCTACGTTATTACCCTTCCTTACTAGGAGTTGTATGTTGGCCACTCTTGTATGTGATCTTGTGACTCTTTCCTTTTCTGAACCATGTGCTGGCTGCTATCAAACCATTTGCCAGACAGAAGTCTAGAATGGCCTCTCCTCCTTTATTCCTGTTGCCCCACCCATGTGGACCCAGGCAGTCCTCGTATCCTCTTTTTGTCTGTCCCGTTATGTGCATTCAGGTCACCCATTATCAACACCAATTCCTGTTGGTCCTGCTTTATCTAGTAGGTCCTGCAAATGCTGTCTGAATGTACTCTTCTCTTCACTATTATAACCCAGCTGTGTGGTATAGGTTGAGATTATGAATACTGTCCTGTCATTAGGCTGGAGTTTGATGGTATATGTCTGCCACTAATTCTGATGACATCCCTCACTGCCGTCTGAAGCCTGTCTTTCACCACAATTCCCACACCATTTCTAGCCTGTCCTCTTCCTACTTGGTAGACTCTGGATACCAAGCCAAGGGACTTTGCTGCATTGCCCTTCCATCTTGTCTGTTGGATACGTAAGATGCCCAGCCTCTTCTGCACCATCATGTCATCCACCTTCTAGCTGCATCCTGTCGGTAAACATAGGTTGAGCATAGCAATTCTTAGCAGGTTGATTAGATTTAAGTCCAGCTTTTGCTCAACAGAGCTATCCCAGGTAACCCAAGCTGGGCAGCTGGGACACCATTTGGCCAGTAGCTTATTGACTCAGGGCTGCTGGTGATGGTGTGCATAGACTGGTGAACAGGGGAGCATGCACCCCTCCTACTGTTAGCATACGTCAGAGTAGGCTGGGTCCTCAGTCCATTTATCACCAGCAAATACCAATGCCCATTTTGGCAACATTGGTCAACATGACCAATTCACTTAGAGCCATATTTTACACCATCGAGTGGCTACCCTCGCCAAGGCATGCAGTCTGTGATCTGTGTTCTCATATCTTTGATACTGCTCACCACAGTAGATGCGCAAAGCAGTTGGTCTGTACAACTCTTCCCCCTATAGGGCAGCATGTAGAGGTGCTCCTGCCTACAGCTCCATTCATTAGTGAGTTTGAGATGGAAACACTCAGCATGTTTTTCAGAGGTGGGAGGAACCTGACAGAGAGACAGGCAGAACATGCAAACTCCAAACAGGCATTGGCCAGAGTTCATGATTGAATCTCATACCTTGTGCATGGGAACTGAAGACCTTAACCATTATGACAACTGGTCTCTCATCTCATGGTTAGAGGTAGATGAGGCTCAATTATTAACAGTCATAATAGGAGGAGATGAGATAAAAATGGTGATGCATAACCAATCTACAGGATAGCCTCCAGATATAGATGGTATTCATGTGGAAGTTTGGAGGCTAGGAGGGAAGAAAGTGATAAAGATCTGGAAAGTTTTGTTTAACAGTATTGTAAAAGGAGAAGTACCAGCATCCTGGACAAAAGCTGTGCTGGGTGCAATAGCTAGAGATGGTAAAGACCCATCAGATCCAGCTTCATACAGGCCTATTTCAATTCTAAACCATGATAATAAAGTGTTTGTGTCTATAATGACAAAAAGAATGGCAAAGATAATGTCAGAATTGATAGATATGGATCAGTATGGTTTTGTGGAAAGAAGTCATACATTTGATAACATTCAAGAACAATTGATGAGCCAAAGGAAGCAGAATGTAAGAAAATACCATTGTTGTTGGGTCTTGATGCAGAGAAAGCATCTGACAGGATAAGCTGGGATCTTAAGTATGGTAATGGAAGCATTTGCATTCCCTGACACAATAATAAGGTTAATTAAGCAGATATGTGAGGGATTGGAGTTGAAAATTAAAGTGTGGGGGGTTACTCTCTATTGAGTTCTGTTTGAACAGGGGAGCCAGGCAGGGGTGTCAACTTTCCACTTTATTTGTGTTATATTTAGAGCCATTAGCAAAGAAAATAAGGAACTCAGAAATTCAAGGATGTAATTGGTATGGTAATCAAGAAAGTTGGCTTTATTTGCAGATGATATTATTTTGTACATTATAAAACCAGAAAAGGATATTTCAGTGTTATGATAGTTTCAAGTCTTTTCGGGATATAAGCTTAATGAAGATAAAACAAAAGCATTAGCTGTAAACTGTGTACCTGCACACAAATTGGTTCAGTGATATTCATATTTTGGGGACATTATAAAATGAAGTACTTGGACATATGGGTTGAAAAGAATTCTCTTATGGCAGATGAGGATATGCGGGAAGAGAATGAAACTGGAAGCTCTGTTTATGGCTATGGATTTCAAGATTCAAGCACTGAAAATGCTTGTAGTCCTTTTAGTTCTATACGCAGGTTAGGCATATTTTTTTATCAACCAGAGGAGAAGTTGCGTAAAGTAATTAATAAAGAGCTGAATGATTTTATTTGGGAGGGGAAGACAGCAAGAGTCAAGTGGGATAAGTTAATCCTTCCAGTAGAACAAGGTGGTTTAGGATTACCTGATTTGAAGGTATATTTCAGAGCTACACCATTAAGCTCCTACACATTGCACAAGGTAGAAGGCTATAATTCAAAGTGGAAATTGATGATGATGAAACAGGGGAAGCTCAAAAAATGATAGATTGGGATTTTGGATGCAGATCCCTAAAGAAAATAACAGTAACCATACAAAATATTGTATTCATAAAGTAGCAGAAAGTACTCTAAGAAATAAGCCAACATATATAGATAGATTCCTGTCCCAGAGACTTTCCATATTCTGGAACAGGCTACCCATCTATGTCAAGCAAAATTCTTCATTAGCACTCTTCAAGAAAAATCTTGATGAGTGGATGGGAAATAGGAAATACACCCCGGGGATCACTTCTGTGTCTCTGGTCAACAGTGGCACAGGAAAATAACTTTCTTGGGTGGCATAAGCCAGGGAACCTTGTTGGCTAGGCTTGCGTAGGCCCTTGGGGCCTAGTACCTACCTATGAACACGGAAATAGAGAAAGGAGATTCTGCCAATAGGGATAACTTAGGATAGGGATAACGATTAGGAGTACAGAAAATAGGCAAGAGGGGGCTGGAATTTACTGGAGAAAACTGTCAAAGGAGTTGAGGTATTAGGAGCAAAGAGGGAAGGGTAATAGAATGGCAAGAGGCTGAGAATTTATTTGGACTGCAAGCTGGAGATTGCCACCACTATCAATGATTGTAGGCAAAGAGAAAGGAATTGGGGATCCTAAGTAGAAGACCAGTGCTGACAGAGTTTTTAGTAGAATGTAGAACAGAAGCTGCTGTTAAAAAATGAATAATTAGTAGGGAGTATATGATAGTGCATGATAACTGTAAGTGCATGATAACTGTAGGAATCAATCAGAGGAGGGTGGAAATGTTTGGGAAGAGAGACTGAATAAGCAATTCACAAAGAAAGAAACAATGGGAAGATGTATTATGGCTCCCAAATATGTAACATCTAGAAGATCTAGGATTTTTACATGGAAGTATTTGCATAGGTATTTTTGTACCCCAAGCAGACACCAAATAATTTTTCCTCAGGCAGATTGCAAATGTGGGAGGGGTGATGGGGAAGTAAGAGGTAATTGGGAACATATTTTTGGGAGTTTAATGAGATGGCAGACTTTATAAATTCCCTGCAGAGCATACCTCTCGACCTGGAAACATCAAAAATATGGACAAAGGCCCATGAAAAGTAGGTACAACTGACAAAAAAATCTGGATGCTGATTAACATAAAATTTGCATGCATAATCATTTAACCCTACCCACTCCAATGGAATTGTGAGATTCCAACATGAAAATTGTAGTCACTAAATAATAATAAATAATGGGAGACGTTTTAATTTCAGGTTTCATATCCCACAGAAAGTACATAATGCAAAACGTGTTATTCTAGCAACTGTTGGAGTTTACAAAACAATATTTAAAATTTGTCCCTGTTTTGGGCCTTTGTCCCACTACCATTATTTTTGGCTTTGTCCAGATTTCTTGCTGTGAGAGATTGAGAGGTATTGTGCCAGCTTTCCTATAAATACTACAGAAAAACAAAATACTACTGCTGAAACTTAGAATGGTATGAAATGATATAAACAACTGTAACTCCTAAGTAGTGGATTTTTTTTGGTAACAATCCAAAAGCAAGAAGTTTGGATAGTTTCTGAGTGTATGCAGTTTGGTCTACAAAAGGTGTGTGTGTTAGTAAGTAGTGTCCTATTTTTGGCTGCTTGAAAAAATGTTGAACATATAACCATCAGTTACTTGGAGTAAGATGTTTAATAAAATATGCAGCAATCACCTTAACATCTGATGGTTGTGACAGTGCATGCTTCTATGTCTGCTTGCTGTAATCTGTACTACTCAGGAGTAAGATGACATATCAGTTTGCATTCTGCAAGAAAGTACAAGTGATTGAATCAGACGTGAGTTCAGACCTTTTACAAGTAGTGGATTGGTCCCAGTTGCTTTCCTTTTAACAGCTACAGCTTCCCCCTCTCCGCTCAGCTTTTTTGGGGGAGGTCTGTGGTTTCTGCCCATTATTGCCTGGTCTGGTCATCCATCACAGCTGCAGCAGCCCAGCTGGTACACAAGGAAGGAAAGTGGATTGCTTCTGCACTTTGAGTCTTTTCTGTGCTTTCCAAACTGAGGTTCCAGCTGTCACAGTACCCAGAGCTGACGAGGCGGCTGGAGCAGGAGAAGTCACAGAAAGAAAGGGGTTTCTAGTAAGTTTAATTGGGGTGGAGTCTAAATCATATTTTGCAGCACTGGGTTTGGTTGTTTGGGCTGGGCTTGGATGTGGAATTTTAATATGACTTCGTAATTTTTTTATCACTTGTGCCATTTTTAATTTATCTGGGGGTGATGTTAGTTGTTTTTGGTTATTCTGCAGCTTTGGTTGTAAAACCATATCCTGAAGGATGGGTGGATTGGTCAGTTTTATTGTACCTGCCTGTTACTCTCTTCAACAGCTGCCACCAATAAACAGTAAACCATATAAACTGAAAAGAGGATGCAAGTGGTAACATAGTAAGTGTACTCGGAGGTGTACTTGGTACATCAAAATGTAAGTAAGAGAATGAAAGCAGAAAACAGCCTCACTTGCACTGAGGATTCAACCATGCAGATTGGTTCATTTTGAGCCAAACTGAAAGCCTGTAAACTCTTAACTTATTATACATAATATTCCTTTTGCATTATGATCTACTAGTCAACAAAGACAAAAAGAATTTTGAAGCTCACCCCTGAAACTAGATAAGCTACTCCAAGACAGCCTGCAGGGCCATCCTGTCCATTTGGCAGAATAGTGGGAAGATCACTGAGTTGAGGTGACAAGCCTAACAAACCTAGAGATAGCCGAGCACCAAATAGACCAAGAGCCGACCAGCAACAGGACCCAAAGCCCAAAGGGGACCGATACTGTAGAGGAAGAGGAGTGCATCTGCTACCAAGCAGCTCGAACTGTATTCTGTTTACCTATAGCTTGGTGGATGAAGTCACCTTGGGGACTGGCAAGTAGATGGCATAGCAGCAGTGCGCTGAGCTGTACAAGCAGTAGTCAGACCCTCCCCCCAGCACACACACACACACACACACACACACACACACACACAGATGGGTTACCTTTGGTTAATCAACAGCCCACTCCATCAAAACCAACTTCACAGACACGGCAGAACATCGACAATGGGACAGCCAACGTTTCCCACATGGTAAGTAACCATTTGGCAATCAATCTGAACTTTGCCCCTTGACCCCACAGCAGTGCATTCTCTGAGTTGGAATATTTATTAAGGGGGGGGTGTGGGGGCAAACCCACATAGGGGAGTGGGGGGGCTTAGCCCCCCACATCGGTGGGTTTGTTGTATTGGTAGTTGTTGAATTCGGGATGACCAAATGGTTACTCACCGTGTGGGAAACGTCAGCTGTCCCATTATTGATGTTCTGCCGTGTTGGTGAAGTTGGTTTCAGTGGAGTGGGCTGTCGATTTACTAAAGATAACCCATACATACACACACACACACACACACACACACACACACACACACACACACACACAAAAATAACCATGCATGTGCACAATGGGTGGTATGAATTTTTGGTGGGGTGTCAATGTGTGGCCACTCGAAATGTGACCTCATTCACTTGATCAAGGTACTAAACTGTAGCACGTGCTGTGCCGGGACACATTTTAAAGATGAGGGGGCTAAATTTTGCATTTCACTGACCACAGTTTCATTTACTGTCTCCCCTTGTCTCTTTTTATTTCTCACTCTCTTTCATAGGACTCTATCTGGAATGGCATCCGTTCTATATTAGGAAAGCGACTTGTCACCTAGCTGGTGTCATTCTGTATCGCAGAAGACATTATTAACCATAAACAAATAATAATCCTGAGTAATTTCCCTTTAAGTGAATACAGTCAGCAGGCAAACAACAATATACAGTCCTGGGTGTCAAACACTGCTTTTACAACACATTACTAACTATTCAGCTGTATCGTTTGTACTGTATACAAGACTTGCTCTCAAAGACAAGTCGATAGTGTCCAGACTGCTAGTAGTAGTACAGTCCTTGGCCATTTTTAATGATCTGTCTTTTTGCACTGTTCTTCATGTGAGGAGATAACGGATTTCTATAACAAGCTGCACAGACCAGTGGTTGTCTATGACAAACACAGGAAACTTCACATCCAACTCGGCAAAAATGTGGAAAATGCACGCTGAGGAAAAAAATCAACTTAAACGCTACTTTTCACTGTTACATTTCCCAAGGAACATTTTTTCAGAGATGGAGTTTGAGTAACAAGTGTTAACTGCCAATACATTTTTTGTGGCACTGATGTGAACTTTCTGCTCTTGGAGTAACACCAAATTTTCCAAAACCAGTCGTCAGGCTCTGGAATAATTTTGGATAATTTGTGCTGGTGTTCCTGCTCCTTTAACTGCACAGCATGTTTACACTGCTTACTAGTTCATCATGTAGCATGACCTACTGTCCCTCAGCCCTTCTGATATGTTCAGTATTTAGCTTCTTGTTGGCAAAGTGTTCGCCTCCAAGTGTTTAAAATTAATTTAAATGCCCTCAGGGAGACGCACATCATTGATTTCAGCTATAATTAACTTCTTTCCCTGGAAACGTTATTACTGGTAAAACTGACCGATATCTGCAAATACAATTAAATGGCACGGTTGCTATACATTCTTTGATTAGAATATGTAAATGTAAGATAAACTCAAAAAGACCACCACGGCTAGAGTTTCCAGTTTAACAAAAAGACTTCCAGTTTAATAAAAAGGCAAGAGCTTTCACGTAGATAAACTACGCTTCATCAGATCCTTAAAATAAGTAGCACTTCACAAACATATAGTAAAATCCAAGCATTCATTTTAAAACAATTAATAAATTAACAAATTTACTAGCAATTTAAAACAATTCAAACATTATTCCTCTTAAAGTGACGTGCATCAAGTTCTGATTTAACACGTACATTATTATTCAATCCTGGATAGATATGTGCTTGCATCTGTAAAATCCACCTATGCTCAACCCATTCCAGATAATTATTATTATCTCTTCCTCTTTTATTCAGCATGACTGGTTGTAAAACTCTAAAACTATGTGTGGTAAACTCTATGACATGTCTAGCTATAGCATTTAATGTGTTCTTATTCCTAACATCATAGAAATGTTATATACCCTATCTCTAAGGCGTTTCAACGTCTTACCCACATAGAAGCAGTCATTACAATTTGCTAAATATACTAAATTAGTCTTGTTACAGGAAGTATAGAATCTAGGTTCAAGCTCAAAATTCAAAACAGTGTGAGTATAGTGTTGAGTCTTACATATAACATCACACATTCTACATTTCATGCAAGGAAACGTACCCAACTTGCGTCCCTGAATCAACCCCTGTTGTCTTTCTTTACATAACAGATGTTTCAAATTCTGATTGTTCCTATATGTGAACCTAGGTGCATCATCTATGATTTTAGCTGTATTTCTATCTGCCAATAAAAAATGCCAATTCTTTTTAATTATGTCGCACACCTTATTATTGTCACTGGCATACTCTGTGACAAAATGCACTCTACTTTTCCAGTCCTGTTTATTTAATCCTCTAGATGGTATGCTCTCCCCAAAGATAAAATCTCCTGCACCATTAAAAACTTCTTTTATTTTACAAAAGTTGGATCCCTTATAGCCCCTGTCCAAAAACAGTTGTTCCAGATTGTCCACTTCACTCTCCATATCAGTTTTGTCCACACAAATTCTCTTTACCCTATATAGTTGACATCTTATAATATTAGGGAACACATGCCTAGGGTGCATACTACTATAATCTAATAGACTATTTTACAAAATAAGCCTGTGGTAATATTCCCTGCTGCATTTTTGTGTACTGATACATCCAGAAAGTCCACTGACTCATAGGAGTGTCACAGTAAACCTCAAGAAGTGCATAGTTGACTCCAGATATGCTGTAAACTCACACAAAAGGGAAGGCTCCCCATCCCAAAGCAAAATAATGTCATCCACAAAGCGTCTGTATAACTTTGTGTGCACTAAAGTCATTCTTAAACAAATATCATGTTTCCCAATGGTAGGCAACTAAATTAGTGTATGAATTTGCACACGGGGTGCGCATTGCGACAACCCATTGCTGTAAATAAATCTTATTGTCATACATAAACACATTGTTAGACAAAATCAGTTCCAACAATGTGCATATCAAGATCACTTCATCATTACACATATATCCCTCTTGTCATTCAAAACCTCCCTTATAGCCTCTATGCCATAAGTGTTTGGAGTAGAGGTAAACAAATTTTGCACATCTAAAGTGACCATTAAGCAATCTCTTAGATCAAGTTTCTCTCCATATTCCTTCAGGTCATTCAAAAAATGTGTAGTATCTTTTAATATGGTGGATATTCCCCTAACCAACATCCCCAACTTACATTCTACATAAAAAGAAACTGGCTCAGTGGCCCAACCACCACCATCAGCTATCGGTCTCAAAGGGGATTTTTACAAGGACTTATGAACTTTAGGTAAGCCCTTGATATAGGGACTCATAGGATGTTCCGATGTTCCACGCTAAAAAAAGAGTGAAGTTTTCATCATGTTGTCTGCACATAAGCAAATCATACAGAGTGTCCTTATACTTTCTAATAATAACTTCATACTGTGGGTGACATAAAAGCTTATAAGTGCTAGTTTCACTTAACATTTTACACATAGTCTGGTCATAGTCCTGTCTATTCATAAGGACTATCACCTCTTCCTTATCTGCAGGTCTAATAGTTAGCATTGCATTGTTCTGCAAAGAATACAAAGCTTGTTTTTCACTTAAACTCAAGTTATAAAAAGTACCTCTGTGTTTACTATAAAAGCTGTCATAAACATCTCTCTCACAAGCTCTAATAAATGCATCAATATGAGCTGGTAAAGCAGGAGTAAAAACTTTTCCTTCTAAACCCCTTTTCATCCTGCTGTGAGTAATTTTTAAAAAAACAATTTTAAAGCAATATTGCGACCAAAGAGTCTCAAGTCAGTTAGCAGTTCACTTACATTAGTATTAGTAGAGGGTATAAAGGTTAAACCTTTATTCAAAGAGCAGTCTCCGCTTCAGTAAGTATACAATCCGATAAATTTATAGCTAAACTATTTACTGTCTCTTTCTTCTGTTGGAAACAAGTCTTTCTTCTGAGTTCTTCCTCTTTCGCTGTCCCTGACTCATTTGATTGCAGTTGTTGTTGGAACGGCCGCCGTTTTACCGGTAACGGTAAATAAACGGTCCAAAGTATATGGAGCAAGTTGTTTCGGCCTGGCTCCTGCTGAAATTGCATTCACCCCCCCACACCCCCCCCTACTTAAATATTCTCACTCCAAGGTCGCACTACAGTGTAGTAAAGGAATATTCCCTTACTCTCACCACAGTGCGACCGGCACACCACTCACACATACCCGAAATTGCTACTTCGATGAACAGAAATTTCGGGTATGTGTGAGCGCAAATTTGACTTTTGGTGAAAGATAAATTCACGCAAGTGTTCGAGTCCTCTATATATATATATATATATATATATATATATATATATATATATATATTAAAATCCAAGCGTTCAATTTAAAACAATCAATTAAATTAACTAGCAATTTAAAACAATTCAAACATTATTCTTCTTAAAGCAACGTGCATCAAGTTCTGGTTTAACACATACATTATTATTCAATCCTGGATAGATATGTGCTTGCATCTTTCATAGGTTCATAGATTCATAGATTCATAGGTTATTACTAAGCTAACTGCCCTTGCGAGCCATTGTAAGCCTAGCCAATTATCCCTTGTGAGACTCAAACTCTGCACCTTATGTTTGTAAGGCAAACACCTTAACCATTAGGCCACCCTCCCATCCCTGAATCCACCTAAGCTCATCCCTTTCCAGATAAGTATTCACCTAGCTGGTGTCATTCTGTATCGCAGAAGACGTTATTAACCATAAACAAATGGTAATCCTGAGTAATTTCCTTTTAAGTGAATACAGTCAGCAAGCAAACAACAATATACAATCCTGGGTGTCAAACACTGCTTTTACAGCACATTACTAACTATTCAGATGTATTGTTTGTACTGTATACAAGACTTACTCTCAAAGACAAGTCGATAGCGTCCAGACTGCCATTAGTAGTGCAGTCCTTGGCCATTTTTAATAATGTCTTTTTGCACTGTTACTCATCCGAGGAGTGAGGAGATAACTGATTTCTATTACAAGCAGCACAGACCAGTAGTTGTCTGTCTCTGTATGACAAACACAGTAAACTTCAAGTCCAACTCGTCAAAAACTTGGAAAATGCACACTGAGGAAAAAATTAAACAACGCAACTTTTCACTGTCACATTTCCCAAGGAATTTTTTTTAGAGATGGAGTTTTAGAGTAACAAGTGTTGCGTGCCAATACATTTTTTTGTGGCACTGATGTGAACTTTCTGCTCTTGGAGTAACACCAAATTGTCCCCAAATTTTCCAAAACCAGTCGTCAGGCACTGAATAATTTTGGATAATTTTTGCTGGTGTTCCTGCTCCTTTAACCGCATAGCATGTTTACACTGCTTACTAGTTCATCATGTAGTATGACATACTGTCCCTCAGCCCTTCTGATATGTTCAGTATTTAGCTTCTTATTGGCAAAGTGTTCGCCTCCAAGTGTTTAAAATTAGGTTAAATGCCCTCAGGACGACGTACATCATTGATTTCAGTTATAATTAACTTCTTTCCCTGGAAACGTTATTACTGGTAAAACTGACCGATATCTGCAAATACAATTAAATGGCACGGTTGCTATACATTCTTTGATTAGAATATGTACTAACTGGTATCTGTTGCACTTTGCCAGGTTGGTCTTTCAATTTAACTTGTGTGTACTTTTGTTACATGTGTGAAGTGCACTCAACAGGCAGTTAGGCACTGCCTCAGGAAGCTGAAAAATCGGGAGCTGAAGGGGCCACTCGAAAATGCGTGGCACCCCATTATTTTGCCCTCAAAACTCATAGATACTGAGGGATCTGTTACAGTTGTGAGGTATGCTGCAGAGTACTCTGTCAGGAATACTGAGCAAGCAAATGAGTGTAACTAAGGAAATGATTTTTGAGCTGGGATACAGGATTGTTATTGCCATGAGATTAGTAAGGCCTTGCTGAGCTTAATTCTGGTGACTGCCAAAAAAGCAATTACTAGAAAATGGAAATTAGAGTTTAAACCAACCGTACTAGAAATAGTGAATATAGTAACAGAAAAAAAAGTACTGCAAATAGGTTATTTAGAAAAGGGTAGGTGCAAATTACACAGAAAAAGTTCGGATTGTGGGAACAATGCATGTAGAGTAATGTTTTGGTGGAAAATATGAAGTTTAAAGAAAGGCAGGAACTGAATGAGCTCTGTAATGTTCGAAAGACAACTGTATGGTTTTTCATTTATAAAAATGTATGATTTCCTAAGTTACATGTGATAATTCAGTAAAGGTGTTTCTTGTTTTAAAAAAAAGGTCTGTAGCTGGGAAAAGGAATTCTGTACATTACCTTATGAGTTAAATTTCCCCAGATTCTTTCATGAGTCTGGAAAGGTGTTAACTTTTTTCCTCATTTCTTACTTTTACAGGGAAAGGCAGTCTGTGCAAGTTTAAGCAATTAATCTTTAGAGTTCTGAGTATTCTTTGTTCATAGGTGTGTACTAGGCTAATGGCCCTGGAGCCTTTACAAGCCTAGCCCATAGGATTACCCTGGCATTGTGCCACCCTACCTTAGTTCCCAGTGCCTCTGTCGAGTAGAGCCACTGGAGTGATCTCTGGGGTGAATTTTCTATTTCCCATCCACTCATCAAGATTTCTCTTGAAGAGGGACAGTGAAGGTGCTCTGTTTGACATCTATGGGAAGTCTATTCCATAGCATAGGCAGTCTCTGGGTTATGAACCTGTCCCTCCAGCACATTTTGTTGGTTGTGATAATGAGGTTGAGGTCTCTGGAGCATGTTGTGCAGAGGGATTGGGATTTCTTTAGATGTAGCATTTCTAACAGAAATGGGTCAGACATGGCTTTGTAAGTCAAGCAAAGATCACCTCTAAGTAGGCAATATGAGGCAGAGAATAGTTGGAGTTTTTTGAGTCTGCCCATATAGGACAAGTGTTTAAGGCCTAGGATCCTCTTTGTGAGATACTTTTGTGGCCTCTCCAGTTGTTGCAGGTGTCTAGTGAGATACATGCCAAATGGGGCATTGTACTCAATGATTGTCTCCCTCTACTCTTCCCTCATTAGGCCAATGACCTCTTTCTCCCTGGATGCAAAACCCTTAGTAATGAGATGTGCCACATAGAAGGACTTTCTGACTACAGTGGCAATGTGGTGGTCAAAGGAGAGGTTGCTGTCAACCTGTGTTCCCAGATCTCTTATAATGCCTTGTGCTCAGTAGACTACCATCAGTGTGGTAATTCATGGGAACTGGGTTTTTCCCAAAGGGGATGATGACACATTTTTTGGCATAGAGCTTAAGGCCATGGTTCTGACACCAGTCGTTGGTCTCAGTGAGGCCTTTCTGTAGGATGTCAACATCACTTGGGGAGTTAATAATGGCTCCCAACTTGCAACTGTCTGCGAACTTTGTCAGCCATAGTCCTTTCATGTTGGCCTGGACTTCTGAGAATAGATACCAAACAGGAGAGGACCCAGGACCGATTCCTGTGGGACTGCACTCGTGACTTGTCAGCAGTCTGACTTGGAGTCGGCTACTTTCACACTGTGGGTACTAGCTGTGAGCCAGTTTGCAACCCACCTAATGATATAAGGGTTGATGCCTAGCTTAGTGAGTTTTTTTCTATGATTCCTGAGTGGGGAATGGTATCAAAGGCCTTGGCCAGTTCAAGGTAGACTATATGAACCACCTTGCCTTCATTCACAGCTCTGGTGACTGACTCAAAGAAGTCGACCAAGTTGAGTAGGCATGATCTACCCTTCACAAACCAAACTATGTGGGATCCAGAGTTTGGAGATTCCCTATACCCTTGTTTATTAGGTCCATGATGATGCGTTCCATAGCTTTGCATATCAGACTTTTCAGGCTAATGGGGCGATAGTTCCCTGGGTCTCTAGTCACTCCTCCTTTGTGGAGAGGGATGACTGTAGCAGTGCATCATTCAGCGGGGGCAAAGCTTGAGGTGAGGCTGTGACTGAACAGGGTACACAGGTAAGGTGTCTGTTCACTCTGTAGTTCATGTAGAACACAGCTAGGGATATTGTCAGCTCCCATAGAAGCTGTATTCTTGGCCTTGGACAGTGTTGTTTTAACCTGTGCAGCAGTAATAGTGGGTCCCTGGCAATCTACTGGTATTGTGATTGGTCCTTTTGGGGGGAGGGGTAAAGTTGGCACTGAATCTGTTGGCCAGTATATTGGCAATATCTATTGGCTCGGTACAGGAGGTACCATTGTGCAGTAGCTCAGAGCAAATCTGGGTATTGCCATGGAGATTCTTTACATAAGTATAGAAGGCCTTGTGGTTGTCTTTACTATTTGTTGCAATTCAGTTTTCATAGCTAGCTTTATTGGATTTGATGAGGGATCTCAACTTTGTGTTGAGGCTGATAATGGAGATTTTCCAGTCTTGGAACTTCACTTTATTCCACATAAGTTTCCTCCTCCTGTTGTAGAGTTTATTTATGGCAGGGGACCACCAGATCGGCTTCCCTTTTTTTTGGCGTAGAGTGTCTTAGTTCTATTGGGTATGGTGAGATCCATGCATTTGGGTACGTGTTCGTACAGTGCATTGGTGTATGATTTGGCAATTATGCAACTATTCTCCATTTGCATGGGTACTGTGAAGTTAGCCACCTCTGTTTTTAGGAGCCCAAAGTTAGCTTTGGAGACGTTTTTCATGGTGGTTACCTTTGCGGGGGGGGGGGGATGTGGATTTCCATTGTGATTAGTTTGTGGTCGGATCTAACCAGGGGGAGTTGACTGTTTGAGTAGAACAGTGGTCGCCCATGTTTGTAATGACCAGGTCAAGGATGTTGCTACCTCTATTGGGGGTAAGAACGAGCTGGTCCAGGGCATTGGAATTAATGAATTCCAGGAAACGTTGGGCGATTGTATTAGTTTTCTCAGTTAATTGAGGGGTAGTTGAAGTCGCCCAATATGAGTGTTAGGTTGGACCATGATATTCTCCAAGGTGCTTAGGAACATGGATTGTAAGTCTTGGGACATGGTTGGGGGCCTATAAAAGGCTACGACTTGAATTGCTGTCTTACCTAATGTTAGCTACACCTGAAGTATCTCTGATGCGTTATCTTGGGCTACCAGTCTGGAGGTGTGCACATCCTTTATGAATATGGAAACACCACTGTCTTTGGAGCTTCAGTCCAAATTCTGGGGCCGAAAGGTGTGGAATGAGTTATAGCCTGGTGGTGCAGGGGTGCTTTCTGCTGCCTTGAACCAGGTCTCTATTACAGCACAAATGTCGATGTTCTCCATTTTAAGGAGTGCTTCGAGTGAGTGCATTTTGAGATTCAGACTTCTAGTGTTGAGCCTCTCCCTCAGATTGCATTTGTTTGTAGCTGTTACACTGGTAATTTGGTCTTTGGAATACCACCTAAAAAAGGCACTATAGGGGTGGCAAGAGCCTTGGCCAGTATCCGGAAGCCCAGAGGTGATAGATGGAGACCATCTCTGGCAAAGCATCGAGATCTGTCAATCATGTCATCCCAGGCAGATACTGGATCCCCTTAGAATGACACCAAAAACTTAGCCAATTGTTGAAATCAATAATTTTTTTCTTGTACTGTGGTATCATTGTGGGTGATGATAGGATGCTGCTCAGGGCTAGGGTTATACCCGCTTAAGCTACATAATCCAAGAGCTTCTCCATGTCTCTTTTCATGTAGTTCAGGGAGGTATGTCTCAGGTCATTCACACCCACATGTACAATGACAGAGTCATATTTATACATGTTGTTGAGGGACCTGAGTGCATGCATTACTTATGTGGCAGATCCTGGCACCTGACAGGCAGCTGACTGTTACTTTCTCCTTATTCAACCTAGTGAGTGGGACATCAGTGTGCCTCACTATTGAGTCACCTGTGACTAGTGTGCTGGGCATGCTGTTTTGCCTTAGGGGCTTTGGTTGAGTGGCACACTGTTTAGGAGAGTTGTGTGTCTCATGATTAGTGTTGTGTTGTGGTGGTCGAATGCTTTTCTGCCTTGGAGGTCTCTGCTGTTTTGGTAGATTTTTATTGAGAACCTCCGTGAAGGTGCGTGTGTGGTTTGTGTTTTTTGTGAAGGCAGTGCTGGTGTGTGTACTGGAGGGCTATGTCTTCCATGTGGTGTGGTGCGAGTGTTGACCTTCTTTTCTTGACCAGCTATTCCGGTCTTGGCTGGAGAGTGCGTGGCTTCCAGTTTGGATATATAAGTGCATCTCTCGCAAGTCTGAGTGTTATGAAGTAAGAGGAGATGGTTGTAGGTGTACATGAGGCAGTCGCTACATTGCCTCAGGATGCCCAAGTTCACCAGGTAAATAGGAGAAAGCACAGGGAGCTGACCTTTAGACATGCCTGGAGGGGTGGGCATTAATAATGAGAAAAACAGTAAATTTAACGGTGCAGTGGCAAGCAGATCAGTGAAAAATAAAAGTTTGAAATCATGGGACGTAAATAAGAGGTTGTAACCGCCACAACGACCTTAATATTTTAATACATTTAATAGAGCACACAATTTCAATTTATTTAAAGGTGGTCGGCATTTGATTTTTAAGAAGCATAGATCTTGTAAATGTTTCTATGGTTGCCAGACCATAAATCAGGTCCCACTTAAGAGTTGGTTGTATTACCTGGAGAAGGACCACAGTGTTGATGCTTGCTGAAAGTGTCAGTGTTCATACACATCCCCTTATCGATGGGATTAAGGGACAGATCATGGTGTACCTCTGGGCTTGTAGAGTGTCAGCAGTGGAGAGCGAGCAACCAGTGTATGGAATTGTCTGGATTGTCTTTTGTGTAATGGCCAGTATGTGCCAGAGACAGTGTGAATGAAGTTATGGGAAAAGAAGGCTAAGCCATGGCTAAATCCTCTTTGAGTTTCTGAATCCATCACCTGAGTGGTGGACTTTTTGCCCTTGCTGGTACTGAGCTTCCATTCCAGTAAGGGGGTTAAACCCATGTCCATTGTCTGCATATGGCCATCAGAGTGTGTAGAAGCACCATTCCAGCAGCTGATGTTAGGAGTAAGACATGGAAATTGGGTAATTCCAGCCCTTGTAATGCAGAGTATGCAACACTGTCAAATAAGAACATAATTGCATGGAAATTGTACTGTGGAACCAAATGACTGAATAATGAAATTTAAATGAAGGGAATAGAATGTCACAATTTAAAAACATCAACAAACATCTCCATTTACCATTTTGCATATCTTTACTTAGAGAAAAAGTGTGCCAAAGATTCCTGCATTGCATCTTGTAAGCATATTCACAGCTGTAACAGTAAGTGCTTAACAGCATTTACTTGTAGTAGCTGCTGCCAGTGCTGATTGGGTGGTTCATTCTTGCAGCGTAGGACATGGAAATGCTACAGACAGATGCTGACTTACCATATCGTGACAGAGCAGGAGTTTGTGGCTTTCTACAGAGTGGGTCCTGGATATTATCAAAAGCTTGGTCAGTTTATTTTGCCCAGCAGCTTTGTCTGTATATGTGGTTTTCCTATACCTGTGGATGCTGAGGTATGTCTTGCTATTACTGTATTAGCTACAGTAGCTTATCACTGATGTGCTAGGAGCATTTCAGATGTTTCCCAAGCAACTGCCTCATGAGTACTCCGCTTCCTCTGTATTGTGCTGCTACATGTAGAAGAGAATGTATGGCTCCTCGGGACTGAGGAGAAGAGGGGCAGCTCTTTTGTGTGGCTTCTGTAGTGTAACACAATTGACAAGATACTGGGAAAATTGCACTTGTGGCAATAAAGCCTCCCTCTGGCCCACAGGTACATATGCATATTAATGGGAAAGTCTACCACTCCATGAATGGCCAAGTAGTCCAAGATGCACAGCGAATTAGTAAAATTGTGTGTGTGTTGTGTGTGACACCCATGTAGTTCACATGTTTCCCACATATGTCTAACCTCTATATCAGTTTTGAGTACATTGCCTTTTAAGATCATACGTTTTGGCACAATGTGTAAAAATATGCCAACATATGCACACATGTGCTTATAGGTTGCTTCCCAAAAAAGTGTTGTGTTGCACTTTGCAGGTGTAAGGAACTCTGGCTCATGACTTTGTGTTCAGTCCTGAAGCTGTGGTAGAGATGGGTTAGAAATTGTCCATGCTGAGACATGGAACATCAATGGAAGTGTGTTTGGTTGTTGATGGCACAATTTTGTTGCTTAGCTACATTCTATGGTTCTTTGCAGCACTTTCAAGAGATGTACATCAGGATGGTTCCAGTATGTCCATACTGCATAATGTAATTATGCAGAGACAGGAACAACATTCTGGCTCTGTGGTGCATTACTGTATACTCAAGTAGGAGCAGCAGAAGGTGAAGATATGTGCCAGGAGCTACTTTTGAGGTACCATCAGTGTGAAACACCAGCCCAAGAAGCAATGAGCACAATATACTGAGTGAGGTACCATCAGTGTGAAACACCAGCCCAAGAAGCAATGAGCACAATATACTGAGTGACTGGAAAGGTGGCATTATCCGGTCAATAACTATAGACCATGACATTGACAAAGTAACTGTGTTACACAGAATGAATATGTCGCATGCAGTGACCCTTTCCAGCATGACTTGTCAGTGCATGGTCTGGTGTCACAGAGCACGAGATGTTGCCTAAGTACCACACTAGAAGGGAAGGTATTGTGGATCATAGCCATCATCATTTATTCAAGAAACAAGGGACACAATTCAGAAGAATGTCAGTGCAAACTGGTTGGGGGAAAACATGTCACAGATGTTGCAAATGGGGCTGTGTTAGCTAGACTGATAGTGGTGTCAGGGATAATTTCATCTTGGAGTAGATATAGATATCCTTGACTTGATGCCACTCTGGTGGCATGATGGGAGCAGGGCTGTAAATCATTGTTGGCAGGGATGATGTGCTTCTTCTGGTCCTAGTTCTAGAGAGGGCTTGGCTGCCAGGGGGGTTGCACTTTTGCAGGTTGAAGGACCATGTGCAAATCTACCCGCAGACATACCCTACTCCAACCATGGGGCAGCACTGCAGTCTACAAAGACATGATGATGATAGTGATAATAGTGGTGTTGACTGTGGTGTTGCATGCCACTGTAGCCCTTATGGAACCATTTTTTCTTGATGGTTGTGCTGTATATCCTCAAGGAGCTCACAGTAGTGTTGGGCTGTATCATCATAAATGCTACATAGTGCCCTTGCCAGCTCCATTAAGGACTGTGTGGCAGCAAACTATGCCCGGATGACATTTCTACACGTCTGCTTATTATTCTCAATGCTGCATACATATCATGGGACAAATATGAATTTTAACAACATTGAGTACCCTTATGTTGCTTGTTTCTCGTGGACATGCCCACAAAAGAAACAGTGTACACTAGAGAAACTGCTGTTTCAGACACAAGGAGAGCATTTTTGAGGCACTCAGCCACAGGAGGTCCTTCTCCCACAGAGAATGTAAGCATTCTGCCACTACAACAATGAGGATCAGTATGTTCAGCTCCACATATGGTAACCCAGGGTAAGATGGCACAAGTGTTACTGTGTCCTCTCACTGCAACACTTGACCTTCTATTTCATCTTCATAACAAGACTCTGCAGAACTGCTGACATCATCCCTTTCCCTAGCCTCAGTCATCTTTACCCATTTCCTATTGCTGCTTCTGTCTGTGAATGCATCACAGATGAAACACCATGGTTAACACATTACCATTGCTACAAAGATTCAGGTGACGTGCTTGGTAAGCCTTACCTTCTCTGGCACTTGTAACCTGTTAAAGTTCTGATGTGGCTTTTGAAAAGAAATGTACACTATGCATGCAATTTTGCAATGCACCCAGTATGTATAATGACTGCCTATGCCAACCTCTGTTGCATCTAGTAACTTGCTGTATATCCCACTGAGATGCTTATGGCACCGTTTCGCCCCTCACCAACATCTACACACCTAACAGATATAAATGCTTTTGCATCTTATCTTCCTAGTGAGATGAGGAACTCCTCCACTTCAGTCAGTCTTCTGGGCCCTGGAGAGCCACCTGTTGTGGTTTCTCTTTCCTTTGCAGTTTTGCATGCCTTTTCCTTGACACAGATGATTGTCAATCAGCTAATGCTGAAAGTGGGCCAAGGTATGGTTGTGATCACCCACCACACTGATGATGCCTTGCAGGATGGACTTGCCACATCTGGTCCGTCAGTGGTGGGTTTACTCCCTCTCTACCCTTTAAGAGTAAGCTGTGCTGCCTGAGTACCTGCATCAAATCATCATTTTCAGCATTGCTGAAAATTTCCAGCCTCTATTTTCTCTATCTGGAGGGCATGCGGATTACTGTTCAGGTATAGAAATATATACATATATTGCTAATGATGTGTACAGGTACTGAGAATATGCCTGCTTGACTGAGACTTAGACTTCTAGTGTGAAGTTCCTATAAGACGCACAGTGTGTAACATAACACTTCTTAACAGATATTAACCTGTAAAATGGGCCATTAACACGGCATGGCACAGCCTCTCTACTCACCCAAAGCACATTACTTGGCAGTCGTAGGCACTACGACATTTAGGCAGTCAAGGAAAACATAAGACAGTCTCTTACCATATTCACACACACCTAGATAGTATGCCTGCTGTACTGTCTTTCCATTGTTAGAATGGAAAACTTTACACTTTATCAGTGATATTGATATCTACTGGAAGACAATCTGTTGGAAAAATGCTGCTCAGTGTTGCGTGCGTTGTAAATTGAAAGCGAGTAGTATGGTGACAGGGCTGTGTACTGCTGATGTTTGTATTGAGATTATGCACTATGCAGGTGAATGAGATGCTGTAGCATGAATGTCAGTCTAATTATTCTGCTGTAATGCACCAGAGCCTTTCTACTCAACAGGCACACAGAGTCCATGGCACGTTCGTTGAATCCCAAGGTTGGACATGAGAGGCGTGCATGCATGTTGTCTAAACTACTGAACAGTGAAGTACTAGAAGAACTGAGCAGAGCATTTTTTTGTGTTTTTTTTATCATGTGAATGAGACAAGTTTTCCTTTTCACAGGGGATTCAAGTAATGGCTACTTGTTCCTTATGATAGACAATACAAAAAGATTGATGCTTGGTATAACCCAAGACAGGAACTATCTAGAGCCACAGGAATTCCACAATCTACAGAGCAATGTAGGCACTGCTGTGATGACCTCAGATGATGTAGTCCTGATTTGTTGCAAGAGTGTTAGGCAGTGATGCAAAGGAAGTGCCCATAAATGTACTTTAAGATCATTTTATGGTTTCTTCCTGCTAATTACATGCCACTTAACCAGGTAATCTAACTGTATGCAGTTTTTTCTTTCAGTTCATGAACAGATACCTTTCTTCCTGGAGACTTGAAAGTCTGACTGTAAGACAGTTTGTATGCACGATTACTGTCTGCTTTAGGGCTACTAGATTTTCATGAAGTGCCATACATTTGACAACTTTCTTGTTGTGTCTTCACTATGCAGGACCACCTGATGAAATAAAAGAGGAGGCTGAGGCCCCATCTTTGCCAGCTATTGCCAATCTGGCATATGAGTTTGATACAAGAGATAAGTTGCCTCGCCAGGGAGGGTAATGACCTGTTTTAAGTGGACATGCATGTCCCTCCACCAGTGGACCAGCCACAGTTGTAGTAGGTGGTGGAGGTAGATGTGAAGCATCAGGTTGGTCATAATCTTGTCTCCATAGTGTCTCTCCTGCAGTAGATAGCAGTATTGGGCCCCAACCACTAGGCATTTAAAGGCCAGGAAGCCTCTTCCCTTCCTTACCTTGGATCATCAAACTAACCTGAACCGGCACCTTCTGATTTCCAAGTTGCCAGCAGCCCACACTATCCCCTGCTTGGTGTGACTCCCATCCTGTTGAGTTGTGCCGCATACCTTGTGTGTGTTCAGCCCTCCTTACCCCATTGAAATGAGGGCAGCAGCACACAGATTCCTTTCACCCATGCAGGTGTGGCTTGTATTATGGGGATCAGAACTGGGGAATATGCTGCTTAGTATGCTATGGTTTTCACCTGTGCGAACTACAGAAATTATGATCTTAAAAAAAAATGCCAAAAGATGCCCTTCAGGAGGGAGATTTCAGTTTTATCCATTGTAGGGCAGTCTTGAAAATGCTGTTTTGCACTTTCACATGTCTGTTTTTTTTCATGCCATTGTATTTTTTTAGAGCAGCATAATTCTGGTCTAGTAAAAGTCACCAGAATATTCCATTTGACTTATGTTTCTAAAACCTTTTACAAAAAGTTTGGATTTTGTGTCATCCAACATTTCATCTTGATGGCACAGTGTTTTAAATCCCAGAATTATCTGGAACTCATGAGACTGAGACACCAAGATGTGTCATACTATCTTCCAGATGTCTGTCCTCTGTAGGGATCTTTGCCTCTCCTCAAAAACCCATATACAATGCGCCTCTTAACTTTTTATTGCTACCTCTGACTTGCTACAGCTCAGGGGTAAAATATTTACTTTCCTCATTAATTATCCCTCTCCCCCAATATTTGATGCTTCAGACTTTGAATTATAAGACAACAAAACAAATCTTTACAATTCCTTTCTTGGCGTGAATCAGATGAAGATCTATATCTATATCTCTCTCTCTCTATATATATATATATATATATATATATATATGTGTGTGTGTGTATGGATCTATGTTAAATAATCGAAATCTGCTTACCTTGAACCTATATTCATAGACAGCAAAATGCACTTCAGCGAACATCAAAAATTTTACTAAGATAAGTAGTCACTTGGCCACTACAACACACATCGCATTAAATCAAACCCACCAAAGTGGGGGACTTTGGTCCCCATCCCCCATGTGGCGGGCTGCTTCCCCACACCCCCCCAACTATATATACCAACTCTGTGATCACACTGTGGTGGGGAAAAGGGCAAAGTTGTGGTGTTAGCCAATTGCTTCCTTACCCTAGGAAAGTTTTTGTTGTTTGCGGAAGTGAATTTCACTGTTTCGGTGTCGATGAATACAGGTTCGAGGTAGATAAGTAGATTTCGATCATGTAATATAGACCCTATGTATATATTTATTTAAATCTATATCTCCATGTCTGCATGCTTTCTAAGACTATGGTCCCGAGGTTTGGGTGCACAGGAAATCAGAGATCCCTCTGTCTGAACGCATTAACTCTGCATGACTACAAAATTGATGTTTTTATTAACAGGACAGGATTAAAGGAGAAAGGATCATAGACAACAGAGAGAAAGGTCACATGTCTAGCATTTGAGTGCCATTGATTAAAAAAAAAGTATATGCTGAATAACTTGGAAAAGATGCATTGTCAAAGCCTGACAGCAATCTTCTGTTTTTATGTAAAAGGTGTCACCAATACCGTGAATTACCATTGCATAAGAGGAAGTTTTGCCAAGACTGCCAGCTGCTGCTTCTGCCCAGTGAATGGGATGTTCACTGTGGACATCGTGTGTGTGGTGATATTGCACTAACTGCTTTGAGGAGACCAAGCCAGCTTCTACATCCACTAAAGAATAAAAAATCCAATGCACAGTACTTATTTGCTGACCGGACCTGTCAGTTTTTGTTGGAGGTCATTATCAGACTGGGATTCAGAAGAGTGCTCTGTGTTGGCACACCACGGTATGCATACATAGGCTTGTATAGAAACATTACAAGTGTTTTATGATTTGTGTTTATTTCAGTGAGTGAAACTATTGTTGTAGCACATCTGTCTAGTATTGTTCAATGACAAGAAAATGGTTTGGACTGTCTCCTGGCTTTTGCTGATTTAATCACTTTCAGACATCTGCAATAGGAATGTGTACTCTCTCCTCAATAGCTCAGAAAAGAACTTTAAGTGATGGCTGAGTAGTGACATTCTTTCTTCAGTTCCCATTTTCATTTTTATTTTTTTACATTTCTTTTTTATGCTTTGTTGCCTACACTACCTCATTTTCCATGCCCTGCACTGCCTTTTGATTTGTAGCACTTAAATTGATCTGCAGAGGCTTGTTGAAATTGTGAAACTCTGATAGAAGCATAAAAAAGTAGGACCACAAACTTCTATCTTTTATTTTCAAACTGGATCTTACCACTCATTCATCAATGTAGTGGTGCAGCGGTAGTGTTGTTGCTTCACAGCAAGAGGTTCTTTGGTTTGATTCTCGGCTGGGATGCCTTCTGTGTGGAGTCTGCATATCCTCCCTGCATTTGTGTGGGTTTCCCGGTTTCCTCCCACGTTAGAAAGACATGCATTTGGAGCATATCTCCCTGGGCCCCTGCTGAAAATTGGCTTTGTTCCAAGTCAGACTTTCCCGGTTAATAAATGCTAAATAAATAAATAAATGAATAAAATCTTATTTGCTAGTTGTTATTATTATGTCTGTAGCTTCCATTCCATTAAAATGTTTATGGCATGTTATTTCCTTCTTTCTGAGGCTTGTGTGTTTTGACTTGAGAAGAGCATTTTCAGCTACATTATCATAAATATATATTTTCGTATGGTTATCTCAAAAAAAAAATGTAGGTGGAGTATAGTTCAGATGTTTTGATGGCTATCATAATATTTGTTGTTGCAGTCATCTTGCAGGGAGCCTGATGACTGGGCTTCCTCTCTTGGTCTTGGACAAGTCCATCCTACTCCGGACATCAGTATATTGGTGGTATAAGAAGGGTGTTGGCCAATGCCATCTTCAGATCTTTCTTGTCACTGTTCACAAAGTATATATTTTTATGAGTGTCATCAGTCAGGCATATTGGGCTGTTTCCTGGGATGTAAATAAGTACACTGTTGGGGAAACTTGTTAATCTGAAGTAGTTAACTTCATTCTTTCTACACATATGGGTATCCGGATGTGATTCGGATCCAAGCCGGCAAAACTTTTCAAGCATCAGCTCCGAGCTCCAAGCTCCTCCCCTACCTATATTACATCACTTCTTCCTATCTAGCCCCAGATCTCGTTTGCCGCTCTGAGTCAGCATCGTGGTCTCTGAGCTCTAAGCAAGGTGATAAGGTTTTTTGGTCTTATTAGTGTAGTTGGGTGTGAATACCTTTCACGTTTTCCTCCCTTCTTCGCGTTTGGTCGTATTAGTTTAAAAAAAAAAAAGTGTTTGTGTAGTACTGTTTTGTAGTCTAGTTTCCTGCCTAGGCCCAATCCCTTGTTAAGTGTGTGTGTGTGTGTGTGTGTGTGTGGGTGGGGGGGGCCGTTAGAGCTTTTACTGTTCTCCACTATGGCTGAACAGCCTAAGGTTCTTTTTAAGAAATGCACAGAGTGTGGTCATAAGCTCTCACCAGCCGATGGCCACACTCTGTGTGTTCTATGTTTAGGGATCGCCCATCTGTCTGCATCCTGCAACATTTGTTCAGGCTTTAACCCTAGGGCACTGAAGGATCGTCGGGCTAAGCTTGTGGCTAAAGGTATGCTGCCAGCTTCTGCCCTGGAGTCTGCCTCTGTTTCCTCCCCAGCCAGTGACACTGTGCAGACAGGGACTCAACCTCCCACCAGGCCTGCTACATCGGATTCGTCCCAGAGAGGTAGGGACAGAAGAGAGAAGGAGAAGTGCCACAAAGAGAGGGGTAGGCCCAGAAAAAGATCACTGGACAGGGAGTTTTTCTCCAGCCCCTCTTCAGAGACACCCAAGTCTCGTTCTCCTCGGCTCTGCCCTCCCCGTTTCTCGCCGGAGCCGATGGAGCCATCGGAGCGGAGTCACTCCCCTCAGATCCGGCCCAGACCAGAGTCGGTCGCTTCATCCAGGTCGACTCGGAGTGTGTCCGACCTTGATATGGACAGGCTGTTGAGGTTCATCCAGAACCAGATTCAGATGGGGGTCTTACCAGGGCCCCTCTCCCATTGGAGAGGGTCCTTCTACAACTATGTTCCACCCTATTTCTCCTTCCCCGATCCGACCTGACGCTTCGGGGTTCTCTGGTCCGAGACCTTTCGGAGCTGTTGGGTCGGCGCCAGTGGTTCTCATTTCCTCGACGCCGGCTGTCACCTTGAGTTCCTCATATCTGATCTTGGATCCAGGAGACTCTCAAAGCCGTGGTTGGGGAGTCGGACCCAAGGGTCGAGATCTTGCTCTTTCGGATCCCATCCTCCATGCCCAGACTATCCTGCCATTGTCTCCGATCCCTGCTTCGGATCCGGGGAGAGCTTCATCCTTACGAGCTATGGAGGTTTGCTCTCCATCGGCATTCGGGACAGTGGAAAGGGTGCTCTCCCAGGGGTTTAGGCCACAGCTCACCTACTCGGATCCTACCCAGACTCCTCTGTTTTTGGATTCTGCTCCCATTACCCTGTCTCAGGGACAGCCCGTGCCAAAGCAACCCCAGGTTGTTCCCCTCAGGGAACCCCCGGAGGCTTACGAATCCTCTTTAGAGAGTCCCACTGGAGAGGAACCTCGTAAGCGCAAGTGTAAGAGGAGGCACTTGGACTCCCCTGCATCCATTACCACCGATACGGACTTGGATGAAGGAGAGGGTTCCCCCAGATCACCTACCGAGGACGTCTCGTTCAGAGACATTATGAAGATCCTCTGCCAAAGAGGAGGTTGGTCAGCCCCCAAACCCTCTGCTGATGAATCCGTATTCCTGGAGGCCTTTGGCATGGGCCCATCTACTTCCTGGGTCTCCCTCCAGCTGACCCTTAGGTGGACCTCATCACCACTAGGGCATGGAAGAAACCTGGCACCATAGAGCCTATCCCCAAAAGGCCAGACAAAATTCTTTCCCTGCCGTCAGACAGACAGGCATAGTCCAAGGGAGCCCCGGTAGACACTTTGGTGGTTGTAGCAGCCACAAAGAAGGAACTGGCACAGGAGAGTTCCTCGGTTCATCCACCAGACAAGGAGTCCAGGTCGATGGATCGTTTCGGGAAGCACATGTACTCATCAGCGACATTTTCTATCCGTGCGCTGAATTACTTGGCACATGTCATCCGACTGCAGCGAGACCTTATATCGGAACTAACTGAGTCGCCCCCGGAGTCTCTGTCTCAGCAGGACAAGCAGCCCTTTACTGCGAAGATGACTACACTGAAATCAGTGACTAATATCTCTATGCGTCTCTTCTCTCATGCTACAGAGGGAGCCACTAGAGCTGCTGGTACAGGCGTTGCCTTGAGGCGACACGCCTGGATCAGGCTGTGTCAATTTGCGGACCCCTTTAAGGCATCTTTCATCAACGCCCCTTTCGATGGATCATCCCTCTTTGGGAAGACTGTACGTGACACACTAACCCAGAGTGAGAAGGACGGAAAGACTTTGTCAGCCGTTGGAATCCGCTTCTCTAACCCCCAGAGGTCCTATTCCAGGAACCAAAAGGGGCAAAAGAAGATGTGGTTCTGGAAATCAGTCTTTTCATGACACTCAGGAATATTCATCCCCCAGAGGCAGAGGGGGACAAGACCGACGCCGTCCCAGAGGCAAAGGGGGTCCCAGAAACTTCAGGTCTAGGGAACCTTTTTCCGACAGACCCGCACAGCAACCCTGAGGGGTTGCCCGGCTGCTCTACTCTGGAGGCAGTTTGGGGGAAGATTTTCCTTACATCCGGCGGCATGGGAGTCCATTACTGCAGACCGCTGGGTGTTAAACATCATATCCAGAGGATATTCTATCCCCTTCATTTCATGTCCCATAACTCCAGCACGCCTTCCAGATGTTCCACCCGCTCACAGGGAGGCTGCAGCATTAGAGGTTTCGAAGCTGCTACAAAAACGAGCCATCAAGCCGGTCCCCTCAGATCAATATGGATCAGGCATCTACTCCAGGTTCTTTTAAGTGCCAAAGAAGACGGGGGACCTTAGGCCCATTCTGGACCTGTCTATCCTCAACCTGTCAGTAGAGAAACAAAAATTCTGGATGGTCACTCTACAGTCCATTCTACCGTTTCTGAGAGAATGCGACTGGATGTGCTCATTAGACCTCCAGGATGCTTACTTCACATCAAGGTCCACAGGAGCTCCAGGAGGTTTCTACGCTTTTGGCTAGGGGCCAGTCACTTTCATTTCAGAGCCCTACCCTTGGGTCTCATAACAGCCCTCAGGGTGTTCACCAAGGTTATGGCAGTCGTAGCAGCTCACCTGAGACTTCAGGGCATTCAGGTATTCCCCTGCCTAGATGACTGACTCTTCGCTGCATCCACCAAACGTCTCTTGTGTCAGGCCCTACACTGCTTCCTCGGTCTGGCTCACAAGTTAGGCATCATGATCAACCTCAGCAAGTCCCACCTGACTCTGGTTCAGATGATAGACTTTATCGGGGCACGGTTGGATTCGATTCAGTCAAAGGTTTTTCTCATCCCTGAAAGGATAGAAAATCTCAGACTCCATGTATCAGGGATCTTGGATCACACTGTAGTCACAGCAGCCGATGTTCTCAGGGCCCTGGGTTCGATGGCAGCCTCAATCTCTATCCTCCCTCTTGCACGTCTTCACATGAGAGTCCTTCAGTGGAATCTAGCAGTTCAATGGTCCTGGCTAGACCTCCCGATGAGTTTCCACATCCGAATCAACCGGACATGCAGAACATCACTCCAGTGGTGGCTTCAATCAGCAGACATTTTTGCAGGGCGCAGCTTTCTAGCCCCTCCGGCTCAAGCCATGGTGACCACGGATGCCTCCCAGCTCAGGTGGAGGGGGCACTTCCTGGGAAGAATGGTCCAAGGCACGTGGTCCCTTCCAGAAACCAAGCTACACATCAATGTCCTGGATATGAGGGCAGTGCTTTTAGTGTTGAGAGCCTTCCACCCTGTCCTACTTCCGGGGACGGTAGCCATTCAATCAGACAACATATCTGTAGTCTGGTATATAAACAAACAGGGAGGGACCCGATCCTACCCCCTTTGTTGCGAGGCCATGAGGGTTTGGGAGTTGGCCATATCCACCAGCCGGTTTCTCATAGCAACGCATATCCCGGGACGCTCCAACATTCTAGTGGACAGTCTCAGCAGGGCAATCCTTCTGCCTTACGAGTGGTCTCTGAAACGAGCAGTGGCGGAGAAAATCTTCCTTGTTTGGGGTCAACCTTGCTGCGATCTCTTCGCATCTCCTTCCAACACAAAGTGCAGCAACTTCTTCGCTCTGATCCCCCCTCCAGGGGATGTCCCGAGGGACGCTCTAGTCCATGCTTGGTCTCCCTGGCTACTGTATGCTTATCCCCCGTTACCTGTTATTCCGAAGTTCCTTCAGAGAGCTTGCTGGCTGCAGTGCAAAGTCATTCTCATAGCTCCCTTCTGGCCTCACCAAGTGTGGTTTCCCTTCCTATGGTCTCACCTGTTGGCTCCTCCATGGACTCTAGATCCATGTCCGGATCTAATTTCTCACCCGTTGGGCATGCCCCTTCCAACCTGGACAGTCTGAAGCTGACGGCATGGCTGCTCCAGTTCCCATGATCATCAGGACTCCCGGACTCTCGTCCCCTGTTAAGAACATTCTGGTAGCTTCTCTTAAAGCCTCCACTAGGAAACTCTACAATAGCAAGTGGAGATGTTTTTGCGTTTGGGCCTCTCAATGCAATCAGAACCCGTTTACAGCCCCCGTTCCGGTCATACTGGATTTTTTGGCTGATCTTTTTCTATCAGGCGCAAGTGCTTCCACCATCAAGGTTCAACTGGCTGCCATCTCTAATTTTCATGTAGGTGAAAATAAGGTTGCTCTGGCTTCTGCCAAATTGTGTAAAGCTTTCCTGAAGGGCACTTTTTTATTGCGACCACCAGTTAAAGAAACCGTGCCCCCCTGGTTTCTGACTTTAGTCCTTCAAGCTTTGAACTCTCCCCCTTTTGAGCCAGCCACTTCAGTTCCGATGAAGTTTTTGTCGTGGAAGACAGTATTCTTGGTTGCCATCACTTCAGCTAAAAGAGTTTCAGAGTTGCAGGCCTTATCCTCCTTGCACCCCTATTTGGTTTTCCACAAGGATAGGGTTTCGCTGCATACGAACCCTTCTTTTCTTCCCAAGGTGTCCTCAGCAGCAAATATTAATCAGTCTATAAACTTGCCAGTCTTCTTCCTAAATTTCCAAAATAGAGGTGAACATAAGCTTCATTTATTGGATGTCCATAGACAGCTTCGTTTTTACCTCCATAGGACTAAACCCTTCTTGAAGTCGGATCAATTGTTTGTCTCTTTTTCAAAACCATTTTTGGCAAAGCAGTTTTGAAAGTGTCCTTAGCAAGGTGGATCACTCTTTGTATTGCACAAGTTTATAAGGACAAAGGTTTATCTCCTCCTGGTGTATTGAAGGCTCATTCCACTAGGGCAATGGCCACTTCTGCTGCTTTCTGGTCAAGAGTTCCGTTAGACGATAACTGTGCGGCAGTGACTTGGGCCAATTCGCACGCATTCATCTCTCATTATAAATTAGATCTTATTTCTAGAGGGAGGGCATCCTTTGGCTCTGCGGTGCTCAGAAATATCCTTCCATAAGGACCTCCCAGGAATACTAGTAGCTGGGAACTCTGTCCCATATGTGCAGAAAGAATGAAGTTAACTACTTCAGATAAAGAAGTTATGTACTTACCATAACGTTCCATCTGAGTAGTTAGACTTCATTCTTCTGCACCTTCCCTCCCTCCATCCCCCTCACTTTTCAGGTTTATCCTGTTAGGATTGTGGTTATGTTGCCATTTAGTGACAGCAAACTCGATCTGGGGCTAGATAGGAGGAAGTGATGTAATATAGGTAGGGGAGGAGCTTGGAGCTCGGAGCTGATGCTTGAAAAGTTTTGCCGGCTTGGATCCGAATCAGATCTGGATACCCATATGTGCAGAAGAATGAAGTCTAACTACTCAGATGGAACGTTATGGTAAGTACATAACTTCTTTTTATTTACCTTATGACTTTTTGCATCCTTGCCAGCTGACCACCAAGCCACATCTGCTAGCACAATTGTTCTAGCTTGCAAGTTCCATCCTAGGTGACTTCACACTGGAAAGGTTTCTCCCAGTAGTGCTTCTGCTCTGGGGAGTATCCCTTTTCCTTTTACAAGCTCTATGACATTTGGTACACACAGGACAAGTGAGTGAGACAGGCTGACAGAGAAGACCTCATCCATCCATGAAGGTTTTTTTATGGTATAACTTCCAATCCCAACATGCTAACATCACTCTGTAGGGACTAGGCAAGCAATGAGTGGGTCACATTGAGAACATTCCTACTTCTGGCTATAGAGCAGGCACACTTTGTTCTGTTCTGTGGAAGCCTGACATCAATTCTTTTGAGTCCCCAGTTTCTTCAGGGCTCATTGGATAACTAACACAGTCCCTAGCTTTACCATTTGGCATGGTAGTATGGAAATTGTGCAAAACCTTTTATGTATTTGAATTCTAGCATCACGTTTATGAATTTTAAGCTTGTTTTTCTAGTGTTAGTGTAAACTATTTAGACATTAATATTTTTATACAAGATGGTACGATAGGTAAAAAAAAATACAGAAGAGAGGTACAAAGATCATGATATTTCCATAGTGAGAGTATTCATCCTTCCCATATATACAGTGGTACTGTTTGTGGCGAATTTGTTTTTAACACACCTTTATTAAATTATCACTTGTGACATGGGCAAATTTACATTTACACAAAAGTAATCAAACTGGATTAACACATTAACAAACATTATACTTCACACATATTGCTACATATCATATAACCTAAACATCCTTACATAAATTATTCAATTCCTGCCCCTTTTAACAAGAAAATCTTTATTAAACCATCGCTTACGACATAAGCAATCATACATTTATATAAATGAAAACAAACAAAGCATTTTATTAACAAACCATACTGACACACTTCCAGTTGCAGACATTATACATCACTTATAATCTACCCAATCATTTTCAGTCAAACATTACACTGCTCATTTAAGTCCTGCCTTCTTTTAAATTTCATTCATCCTCTATATGTATTGTTCCCACAATTCCCATTTTTTTCCTGTGTAGTTTGCTTCTACCCTTTTCTGAAGACCTCAGTTCTAGTTGTTTTATCTCTGTTACTATATTCACTACTCCTAATATAGTTGGTTTAGATTTTGATTTCCATTTTCTAGTAATTTATTTTTTGGCAGCCACCATAATTAAACACAGCATGGCTTTACCATGTCTAGGCAATTCCGATTTTGTATCATAGCTCAGAAAATCACCTCCCTCATCACACTAATCTACCCACCCAGCACCTCTGACAGTGCATCCTACAGGGAATACTTAAAGTCTGCCAACTAACTACACTCCCAGAAAGTATGTTCCTAAGTACCTCTTTCGTCCCTGCCACACCTCCAACATTTGCTGTCTACCTGAGGAAAAATTCTCTGGAGTCTACTTGTGGTATAAAAGTGTCAATGTAAACATTTCCAAGCCAAAATCCTAAATCTTCTACATTTTGCTGCGTATTTGGGAGACATGTATTCTGCGGTGGTACGGTGGTAGCGTTGTTACCTCACGGCAAGAGGTTCTCCCGTTCGATTCTCGGCTTGGCTTGGGAGTGCCTTCTGTGTGGAGTCTGCATGTCCTCCCCGCGGTTGGGTAGCGTTCGAAAGACATGCGTGCGTAAATGGGTGTGCCTTCGTTGAAGGTTGGGTGTCGAGCTGGCACCTCAGCGTTTCGAAAAATGTAGTGGCAATCATTAGCGGACTGAAGTTCCGCTGTGGTGCCCCCTTACTGGGAAAAGCCGAAAGACAAACAACAACATATATCCTCCCATTGCTTCTTCGTGAATTGCTTATCCAGTCTCTTTTTCCAGTCCTTTCTAACCTCCTCTGGTTTATTCTTATAGTTATCATGCAATATTTTATATGCTCTACTAACTATTCCTTTTTTAATGGCAGCTTCTGCTCTAGATTCTACTAAAACTGTACCAGTGCTGGTCTTTCATTTAGGAGCCCCCCCCATTTCTTTCTCTTTACCTATACTCTGATATCAGTCCTTGATAGGGAAGGCAATTTCTAACCTGCGGTCCAGATAAATTCTTGGCCTCTTCCAATTCTGTTACCTTTCCCTCTAGTTATTTGCTCCCAATGGTTCCTTTACCAGTTTTCTCCATTAAATTCTAGCCCCACTTGCCTATTGTCTGTATCCCCAATTGCAGTCATCCCTATCGGCAGAATCTCCTTTCAGTTCCCATGTTGGCTTAGCTCTTGGAATACTCTCTACTACTTTATGGATATGATATTCTGTATGATTGTTATTCTCCTTCAAGGCCCTTATCCAAAATCCCAGTCTCTCCTTGTTTCTTGAGCTTTCCCCCTGTTTCAACATCATTCCTTTCCACTTTGAATTATAGTTTTCTGCTTGTGCTATGCATAGGAGCCTAAACTGTTTAACTCCGAAATACCCCTTCAAATTGGGTAATCCTAATCCACCCTGTTCTACTGGAAGAATCGGCTTATCCCAGTTGTCTCTTGCCATCTTCCCCTCCCAGGTAAAGTCCTTCAGCTTTTTATTAATTGCTATCCACAACTTCTTCTCTGGTTGATAAAAATGTGCCTGACCTGTGTATAAGACTAAAGGGACAAAAAATATTTTGACTGCTTGTGTCTTACTATCCATATCCATATAACAAAGCTTCCATTTTCTCAGTTTTTGTACTATCTTTTGTTTAGTCTCTTCCCATATATCCTTTGCTACAACATCAAAATCAGTTTTAATCCATACTCCTAAAAATTTAATTTTATCATGTCCCAAAAAATACTGATACTGCTGAGCCAATTTGTGTGTGGGTACATAACTTACCGCTATTGCCGTTTGTTTTAGCTTCATTAATTTTGTATGCTGAAAAGATTTGAAACTGTCCCAAAATGTTCCACCACACTGTAATGTCTGTTTCTGGTTTTATCAGGTATAAATAATATCATCTGCAGATATTGCCAGCTTTTCTTGACTGCCATACCAATTATATCCTTGAATTTCTGAGTTCCTTATTTTCTTTGCCAGTGGTTCTAAATATAATGCAAATAACAAAGGGAAAGAGGACACCCTTGCCTGATTCCTCTGCTCAAGCAGAAATTATCAGAGAGGACCCCACCCACTTTAATTTTTGCCTCCGATCCATAATATATCCTCCTAATCAAACCTTATATTTTTTTTCAGGAAATGAAAATGCTTCCATTGCCTGCACATAAAGTCTCACCTTACTGTGTCAAATGCTTTCTCTGCATCACTACCCACCAACAACAATGGTATCTTCTTACATTCTGCTTCCTTCTGGATCATCAGTGTTTTGTTAATGTCAAATGTTTGCCTCCCCTCCACAAAACCACATTGATCCATATCTTTCAATTTTGGCATTACTTTTGTCATTGTTTTAGCTATTATAAACATGAACACTTTATAATCATGGTTTATTATTAAAATGGGCCTGTATGAAGCTGTGTCTGATGGATCTTTACCCTCTTTAGGTATTACAGCTACCACTGCTTTCTTCCAGCATGTTGGTACTTCTTCTCCTCCTTAAAATACTGTTAAACAAAACCTTCCAGATCTTTATCAGTTTTTTTCCATCCTGGCTTCCAAACTTCTACAGGAATACCATCAATTCCTGGGGACTTTCCTGTAGATTGGTTATACATTACAATTTTTGTCCTCCTATCCTTCCTCTACCTCTAACTTTGACATATTTAATTCCTCCATAAACATTTCCATTTGTATCTTTTCTTGATTTCCATATTTCTCTGCTTTTTACAGACTTTCATAGAATTTCCAAAATATTGCTTATACCTCTACAGGATCTCATTACCTTCCTTGTTATAGGCTCCCTAAGATTGGTGACAGCCCTTTCTACTTTCTGTTGCCTGAGTCATTTGTGCTAAAAGTTTTTGTGCTCTACTGTTATCACAAAAACAATTGTTTAACAGCAATCTTTAGAAACCTGTGCATATTATCGAGGTAATATCTTATTTTCTGCTTAGCATTCTGTAGTTGATCCTCCTCTTGTTTTGTGAGATTCCCCCTGAACTGCAATACTTTGTCAGTCTCTCTAAATAATTATTGTTACTTCTTAACCGTACCTCCCTTTCTTTTATTTCTATCCTATTTTTAAATTCCACCTTAATTTTATCCCACTCCCTAGCTATATTTTCAGAAGAAATTTCTATCCTAATAGCTCCTGAATAATCTGTGTTACCCATTCCTTAAATTCCTTTCTTTTCAACAGATAAGTGGGAAAGTTCCAGTGTCTCATTTTGATTTCATTGCCCTGTGTTTTTTATTTGAATTATTATTGGCGCATGATCTGAAGTAGTTACTGGGTGCATATCAAGACCTTCAATTAAATGCACATGTTCCTGTGAAATGTAATTCTGTCTAGCCTAGTCCAGGTTTTATATCTTGGGGAATAATATGTAAATTCACTCTGAACTACTATTACAGAATTCACATCTTCCATGCCAAATATTTTCATAAATTTCTTAAAAAAAATCTACCTTGCTTTGTTATACTTTTCTTTCTGGGCCCCCCAGGCACATCTTCACTGTTGAAAATTACATTCCAGCACCCACCTATAAATAATATCCCTTTCTGAAAACTGATTATTTTTCCCAGAATTTTCTTAAGCTCCATTATAGCAGTTTTAGGTGGAATATAAATACATGCCAGTGTAATCCTCCTCCCTTGCCAGTAGCCCCTTTGTACTACAAATCTGACACTGTTATCTTTTTTATCCTCTTCTGTCACTATTGGAGCGCCTCTTGCAATTAATATAAATGCTAAGCTTTTCCTTTGCCCCAGGTATTACGCTGAATAACCATCCTGAAAACCTTTCTTTATCAAATTCACTTGTTCAGTTCTAAGTGTTTGTCCTGTAACATAGCTATTTGCACCCTACATTTCTTTTAATATAGCTCACTACTCTTTCTTTTTTGTATTTATCTGTGAAACCATTGACATTTAAAGACATTACAGAAAGGATCATTGCATTAAAAAATTATTTCCACCTTTTATGTATAACACCTTTTTTGTTAAATGTCTAGTTCCAGCTTTTGTGTTACATGCATGCTCTGTTTGACAGGTTGAACTTTTATACACTTGTTTCTTGTTGTATCCATTTGAGCCTATGTCACATCTTACAAAACGTTTTGATTTATTGAAAGCCCTCAAACAAAAAAAAAAAAAAACGCACCATATACCCTTAAAACCCATGAACTTAATACTAACACACAAAACTATATATATCTTTAAATACTGAAGTTTTACCCTCCTAATAGGAAAAAAAGTCCCAAACTTGCAACCACACTTACAGCCTAGAGTTAACCTAAAAAAAGGTTAAACATGCTATTATCAGACTTCCCAACCGTTCTGAATTACTCAGTTTTTACCGAGTTTTGGGGTCCAAATGAAGGGGTGCCACAATTCCCGAGTGGCACCCCTTCATTTCCGATTTTTCTTTGCATTTTTAAAATTTTCTTGCTGTCAGAGCTGACGTCATCACGTGCGCAATGACGTCAGCTCCGCCAGGCTACCAGCCAGTCGGAATTGAGCTCAAGGAGCTCACATCATCATTTCCGGCTGGCTGAAATGGGTGTTATCTCTACATGCTTGTGAGAGACTGAACTACCCATGAATGGGGAAACAACCAACTATCTGGAAGTGTATCAAAGCATACCTGGACTGTCGGGACATTATCTTAAAAAAATCTGCCTAATTACGATATGAAGTATGGTAGTTTCCGATGCTCGCTTTATTGCTAATTCGTAAGGTACACACCGTTCTAATTAGACATCTCTGTAAAGTGAGTTAGCAGAATGAAGGTGCAGTTGAAGGTATTATTGCGCTTAGTCGTTCATTGTGTTTCACGCCAGATTAGAAAGCAGGATTTGAAATTCTTCAGATGCATTAATGTTTTCTAGTTTACCCGTAGTAAGGTTTAGTTTTGTTTTACATGAGTACATCACGTTTACAAATCTAAATCAAACTATGGCAGTTCATTTATTGATTGATATAAACACTGTTTCTTTCTAGGGTATTAGTTTTGTACCTACCCAATCACAACGGGCACTCTTTTCATGATTTTCTGAAAAGTCTTAAAAGAGCAGTTTTAGAGACTTTAAGTTCATCTTCTCAAGAAAGTTATGCAAGTTTCTTTCCTGGTGGAGCAGATGGGGAGATATTATTAGTAAAAGTGAATGCCCATAAATCAAATACTTGAATGACATGAGATGGAAGTAGCAAGTGGAAGTATGAAACACTAGCTTCAAACACCTTACCTTAATGTCTGTGGCCTATCCTAATGGTATAAACTTGTTAGACTTTGTGCATTCAGAGGTACCTCAGTGTATTGCTTTCTTAATTTATCAATCATATTTTTCTTTTGTTTTTTAAAGCTAAATTTAAATGACGTACTTCATGAATTGTGATAGTTAAGAATATCTCTCAATAGTACAAAATTTCGCAGACCGTCCAGATTTTTGCCTCATATTTTTGGTCGATTTTTCATAACATTTTCACTGGCAAGTTATTAAAGATAAAAGTAAAAAAATAATGATGGGCATTTGAGTTTCAGACTTCATACCCTTCTGAAAATTCATGCTAACCCAAAACCTATTATCCTTTCAATTTCTAAGTTTGTAAGAGCAATATCTAAAAATTGTCCCTAATTTTGGGCATTTGTCCCCCCATTATGTATGACTTTGTCCAGATTTTTTTGCTCTAAGAGGTTGAGAGGTATGGCAGGAATTCGAGCCGGGATTAATGGCGGCAACAGTTCTGATTCACCAGGATAAATGGATGGCGGCAACAGCAGTTCACCGGGATTAATGGTGTGTGTGTGTGTGTGTGTGTGTGTGTGTGTGTGTGTGTGTGTGTGTGTGTGTGAAAATGCCCCCATATTAGTGTGTGTATATGTGTGTGAAAATGCCCCCATATAATACACTTGGTGGCTAGAGGTATTCAGGCTCAAACCCTGTACCTTTAGTACAGGGTAAAAAGAGCCTACTATCCCTAGCCACCACCATTTCTGAGTGAGTTGAGAGCTTTTTCTCTAATTGAAAGTTATGTTCTGAGCTTTGTCCAGATTTTTTTTTTGTACTAAGAGTTCAGAGAGCTATGATGAGAAGTAAGAACATTTTTTTTGTGCTAAGAGTTTAGAGCTATGATAAGAAGTGAGCACGCAATTTGTATTCCCCTATTATTGTTTTTGTGCTAACAGTTCAGAGATATGGTGAGTGAGAAGTGAGAACTGAATTTGTATTCCCCCATTATTGACTTTGTTGTTTGTCCATGTTTTTTGTGTTGAGGTTAAGAGCTATGTTGAGAAGTGAGAAATGAATTCACTAAATGATGGCTATTAAGTTTCAGTCTTCCTATTTTTCAGGCAGCTGCTCATTTGGGATAGTGGTATGCTGTTCTGAATGTAGTGCATAGAGTCCTGGGTTCAAAACCTGCCAGTGAAATGCATGATGGTAGCACAGCATTTTATTCTAGCAACTTTACAAAATTATACAAGCAATGTTTAAAATGTGTCCCTGGTTTTTGACCTTTTGTCCCCCCCCCAAAAAAAATGAAATTGAAAATAAGTGCGAGACGCTGTGCAAGATGCCTATGGCTTACACTACTGTCATTCTATTTATAGTGTGGGTGTGGAAGCAGACTTTTATGATGGAAAAGTTCTGAATTGGGCAGTTTTGTCATTATTGGTTCATGTGTTTTGTTTCATTGCCTACAGTACAGATTACTGGTAAAATGTTCAAACAATAAATTTAAAATACACTCTAACATGTGTGTTGTATTATACAAGGAATATAATTTAATAAAGTCAGGAAGGTGTATAAAGAAAAGAACACATATATGTTTCTTGTTTTGTGTGCAAGGGGCCAATGATTTGAAAACAGCCCAAAGGTAATCTTTATCCACCACTGGCCAGATGCATTTTCTTTGGATGTGGTGTGTGTGGGTTTCAATGAATGTGAGTTTCAAGGGCAAAGTTTAATGTCAAGCCTATTTTCATTGTGAGACAGTATTGCTTTGTTTACCAGATGATGTCTTTTAGTGTTTCTGCATTGTTGTGCTGTAAAATGTAAAAATAAAATTCAAATCATTGTAGAAGTAAAGCAGTATGCATACATTAGTAGTGCTTGTGGTAAATGGTGCAAAATAGCCAGGTAACAGGACACTGGAATGGCTGCAGGGGGGACTCTGGTGCCATGTTTTGGTTGTCTGTTCTTCAATTTGCATTCGAAAGTTGGTATCCCACAATTCCATTGGAGTGGATGGGGTTACATAATTATGTATGCAAATTAGATGTTAATCAGCATACAAATTTGTACCTATTTTTCATGGCCCTTGTCCAGATTTTTGATGTTTCCAGGTTGAGAGGTATGGCTATTATGCATGGTGCAGCCTGTGCTTCTACTAAGTGCTAATTGTTTTTGTCTTTTTTCTTTATAGCTCTCCCAGCTGGGAGAACCCCTGAATGCTTTCAGAGAACATTATGTCGTAGCCAATATCTCCACTCAGTTTCTTTTTTCTTCAGCCAATCACTCTCCACCAGTCTGTAGCCAGTTTCTCTTTATCAGATTGTCTCCATGGAAACATGAAGACTAGCTGCAGAATTGCTACTGGGCATATGTGTAGATTTGCTAGAAAAAAAGCCTCATGTTGTATCTTTCGGCTTTTCCCGGTTAGGGGTCACCACAGCGGAACTCTGGTCCGCTAATGATTGGCAGTAGATTTTTTACGTACCGAGTTGCCAGCTCTGACGCACAACCTTCAACAAAGGTACGCCCATTCACACATGTCTCCGCACAGAAGATGCTTTAGCTGAGAATTGAACAGGACAACGTCATACTGTGAGGCGACAACGCTACAGCAGCACCACCACCGCATTCAATATTCTTTTTCATTTACTTTCTTACTCTTAAAATCTGTTACTAAATCAATATAAGGTCCTTAATCCAGCCATTTCCCCATGCAGGAATGAGGAAAAAGCACATTATTTTTTCTTTTGTCATGCTCTTTTAACCAGGCTTCTTTTCCCATTGCATTGCCTACATTTCGTGAAACTGAATAAGATGAAAGAGAGAAGGGAGAAAAAAATGGCAGCACCTGTTTACAATCTCCATTACACTTAAAAACAAATAAGAAAACTTTATAGCATGCAGACAAAACCATACACCACAAAAATAGTGCTAGTAAGAAAAACATTTCTTTACTTTCAGTTAACTTTCTCCCTCCTCTTCCCCTCCCCATAGCATTTTTTAACATTAATGACATGAAGTAGGGCATATGCTTTAGAGTCCCCCAACAAGTCCAAATTCTGAAAAAGTCCAATATTTCCAAATTTTCTTGTGTCATATTCACACATATTTTTGCATTGTAAACCCACATTAAGTTACTGGTTTTATTACTGTTCATCTTGATCTCCCAAATCCTGTCTCCGCTTCATTTCCAACTTACCCTCAATGCTGCTAGTCAACTCTCATGCTCTCGTCTTTCACTCCAGTTTCCAGAGAAATACTGGAAAAAGTTTCACAGATATAGTCTATCTGTGATCTCTATTACCAAGAACAAGAAGCGGAATATGTTTGTTTCACAGCTCACTTTTTGTTGGACAATTTTTTGTATTTCCTCCTCAGCATGCACTGTATCAAAAAATGATTTTGTCCCTCCAGGGAAGAATACTTTGAAGACAGCTGGGTATAGCAGTTTGAATCTCACACCTGCATTTCGACATTCCCTGACTAGTGGAATAAATTTGCCTCTCTTCTGCCTGGTGTACAATGAGTAGTCATTCTTTCTAAAAGCTCTGCTGTCTCCCACTTTTACTTCTTTGTCCTTCTGCCACAGTTTTGTCAAAATCAACTCTTCCTGCTGGTAAGATTGCCTTCTCATAGCCAGATTTGGAGCATGCACACAGTGTGCCCTTTCAACTAACAACTCCTACTGTGGAATACAAGTCCAGTTGCTTATTTGTATTTTCATAAAATTAATGCAGTCTGTTCCTTCCAGCTTCTCTGGTATAGCTGAAAATCTCAGGTTTTCCCAACATGCTCTGTCCTCTAATTTTATTATTTTTTGAAACATCTCTTCCTGGGCAGTCTCATATTCAGCCAACCTTTTATTCATTTCTTCATCTGATTTTTGCAGCTTTATCACCTCATCTGACTATTTGTTTAAAGCTTCTTTCATTTTTACCAGCCTCTTTTTGTTTGTGTTGATATAATCCATCAGTGTTTCATTTATTATTTTAACCAGGTCTGTGTGCAGCTATCTTATATTTTCCTGTAGATTACTAGAATTCATGTCTGGTGGGCTGAGTTGCTTTCTGCTGAACAGCTGGAGAATTTTCTGCAGTCAGTGCTTCTTCCTCACTTTTGTAACTGTTATTTTTCCATGTCCTCTGTATTTCTTTTTTTCTGGCATCCAGGCAGTACACTTACTAGCCAGTTACTGAAATTTACCCATAAACACAAGTCTACTGGCCTTCTCTGCTGAGTTTCTGCTTTCACACCGGGAGAACTAGAATTAAGCAGTTACTCATTGTGCAGCCATGTTGGAAGTCCCATTCGTAGCCAGTTTTTGAGAGCAAGTAGGTTGAATACTAATAGAGATGATTGCCTTAGACAGATTAATGAAATGTACTCTGAATGTCATGATAGAGGTTATAATCTGGAAGTGTTAAATAGAACAAAGGTGCTGGATGAAAGAAATGGTATAGCTGTACCATAGTTCTCTAAACCAGATGTTAATGATAGACAAATAGATTCATTAGTAAATTTTCATCCTAGATTAAGATATTGTATTATGTGTAAAAGACATACTAGTAAAATTAAAAGTATAATTAGAGAAAAGTGGTCTATTGTATGTTCTTCTGATGTAGTGGAAGGAGTTATAATGACAACAACCAAATGTATATAAAAGAGGAAAGAATGTGAGAGGAACAACCTTGTTTTAAATATGTGAACATACAACCTAAGATAAATATAGTAGTTAGGGGTACATTTCCAGGTTATGCCTGCCAATTTTGTAAATATATTAATAAAAATAATGAATTTGAACATCCTATTAAGAAAAAAAAACATTGTTAGAATTTTGCTAAATGTAAAACTAAAAATGTTATTTATTTGGCTACCTGTGAAAAATGTCTCTCTTTTTATGTAGGGAAAACTAACAGGATGCTAAAGGATCATAGGATCGAGTGTCATAGGAGGTTACTAGGCTATTGGCCCTGGGGCCTTTATAAGCCTAGCCAAGAGTTTAGCCCATGTTTAGACAAATCAGCACCCAATGCACCTGTCCAGCAGGGACATAGGTGGAATCTCTGGGGTATATTTTTTATTTTCCATCAAGTTATCCGGGTTGCGCTTAAAAATTAGTAAATATGTACTCTGCTTGATGTGGCGAGAGAGTCTGTTCCATAGATGAGGGAGACTCTGGGACACAAATCTGTCTCACCAACAAGTCCTGTTGATGTCACAGACCAGTTTGAGGCCACATGTGTGGGTTACCCGAGTGGAGCTTGACTTGCAGATATGCAGTAGTCCCATCAAGGTGGCCCATGATTGCCTTGTATGCCAGACAGAGGTCACCTTTGAGGAGTCTGTATGAAACTGTGTAGAGGGATAAGGTTTTAGCCTATCTGTGTATGGTAGATGTTTGAGGCCCTGGATTCTCCCTGGTGAGGAACCACTGTGGTCTCTCCAGCTGCTGCATGTGCTTTGTGAGTTACATACTGAAAGCTGTGTTGTACTCAGTAATAGGCCTTATAAGGGAAGAATACAGGGATGCTATGGCATCCTTGTTCCTGGATGAGATACTCTTACTTATGAGGTGGGCCATGTAGAAGGCTTTCTGTACCACGGAAGAAGCATGGTGATCAAAAGTCAGGTTGCTATCAACCTGGGTGCCCAAATCCCTCACAACTGATTGAGTGCTTAGGACGTTGTTATTAATGTGATCATTTTTGGGGACATCACTGTTCCCAAAGGGGATAATGATGCATTTTTTTGGTATTCAGCTTGAGGCCATGTTTCTGGCACCAGTCATTTGTCTGAGTGAGACCCTCTTGGAGGATGTCATAGCCCACTGGTTTTGGCCTGCACCTCAGAAAAGTATATCCCAAATAACAGAGGCCCCAAAACCAAACCCTGGGGTACACCCATTGTTACGGGTCTACTGCTTGAGGTAGCTTCCCCTATTTTGACTATGTGGGTTCTATCAGTGAGCCAGTTTGCTACTCATCTGGTAACATATGAATTGATGCCTAATTGAGAGAGTTTATCTATTATGCCTAAGTGGGGAATAGTGTCAGAGGCTTTAGCCAGGTCAAGGTAGGCAGTGTGCACAGTGTTCCCCTCATCCATGGCTTTGGTGACTGTCTCAAAGAAGTCGACCAAATTTAGTAGACGCAACCTCCCCTTGACAAAGCCAAACTGTGAGGGATCAAGTGTTTGGAGGTTGCCAATGTCCTTGTTAATGAGGTCCGTGATCCGTTCCATGGCCTTGCAGATCAGGCTAGTTAGGCTGATGTGTCTATAATTTCCCAGTTGAGTGGACGCTCCACCTTTGTGTGAAGGGATGACGGTGGCTTTCCTCCACTCAGCTGGGATGAAGCCAGTACTCAGGCTTTGGTTAAATAGGGTGCCTAATGGTGTTACTGCCTGAGTTCACATAGGATGCAGCCTGGGATGTTATTGAGTCCCATGGAGGCTGTATTTTTTGCCTTTGAGAAAGCAGTGATGACCTGTTTTCTAGATATAAGGGGAAGGGGGCAGGTACTGGGGATCTCCTGATTTACTGATGGGGGGACAGATGGGTAAAGTTTTTGCTGAATCTGTCAGCTAGCAAGTTTGCTATATCTATGACATTTGTATATGTGGTGTCCTTGACCACCAGTTCTGAACAGATCTGATTGCTTCTTTTGAGGTTGCGGACATATGTGAAGAAGGCCTTATGGTTGTCTCTAGTAGATGTGGCCAGTTTGGACATGAAGTATGCTTTGGAGGATTTCACTACTGCTCTTATTTGCTTATTCAGGCTAAGGCGACATTGCTTCCAATTGGGAACCTTCTCCTTCTTGGTCTTGGACAGCAATTTTTTCCTTTTGTTATAGAGTTTATTTATTGCAGATGTCTACCAGGCAGGTTTATTCTTCCTTGTGGAGGATGATTTAGTCTTGTCAAGTATTCCTGATTCCATGCATCTATATAAATGTTCATATAGTACTTTGGTGCAGTTTTGGATATTGGTGCTAGTTTGTACAGAGGGGAAGGGGGCTGTGACGTTGTTTATACCATTCCTCAGGAGGCTGTAATCAGCTTTGGAGAAGTTTTTATGTCTGATCCTAGCTAGAGGGGTGTTGGGAGAGATGGTGACTTTGAAAGTGACCGCTTTGTGGTCAGATCTTCCCTGGGAGAATGATACTGTAGGGATGCTGCAGAACATCTCTCTGACATGCTTAGGAGAGTAGAAAGTAATGCCCTAGCTAAGCATGTTATGAATATGCAAGAAACATGTAGTTTTACATTTATGGTAATTAAAATGGTTAACTGAAATCTTGGGGGCCATAATTTTAAATACAGAATGTATTGAGTATAAATGTGTAAATTATTTTCATGCAGATTCCCATCCAGGTCTGAATGAAACGATGAGTATAAAACCTGTTTAAAAGAATAGGTTCCTTTGTATGTAGTGAATTTATTTAGTGGTTGTATTTAATTAGATTAGTATATTAATTAAAACAGTTTATTATGGCTGCATTTGGTTACATTTTACCTGTGATGTATAAAAGGATGAATGTTTTTTAAATTGTTGAAAGGTGTGAAGACTGGTAGAGATGGGTGAAGGCTGCCAGCCTAGCCAGATAAAATTTTATACATAATTCTATCATTTGTAAATATGAATGTGAATCACAGACTTGTTGTCTTAAATGAAAAAAATGCTGTTACAAAAATGTGGCAACAGTGCTCTCTACTCACCCAGTAAAAGCATGTTGTGACCCTTTGATCTAAAGTCAGCTCCAATCCAGCTAGATGAAGGCTTTCTGCATATTGTTTTAAGGCTAAAGTTAATGACCAGAATTTACATGTGGAATGTCCTTTATTGCTCTAAGTGTAAAAGAATGTAAATGCAGTTTCTGTCAACCTGGGAACGCCAGGAAAGTGTGAAATGATGTTAATGTTTTAGCAGAACTGCAGTTTCAATTTAAACAGTGAGAACCAGAGATTGAGCATTTTTGTCTTGATATCCAACTTATCAGCACTCTGCCTGTTTTCTTATGTAAGTTATCTTAGACTTGTGTTTTCTTTTAGAGAGCTAGAAATTAGAAAGTTTAGACTTGTGTTTTTCTGTGATGTCAGAACTTTACTACTAGATTATTTTAAGTATTTCTGTGTGATCTTGGAACTCTTGACCAGCACTGACTGTGTAGTAGAAAGTGTTGTCTTGTGGTTTTAATTATTTATTATTAAATATTTTAAAACTTTTTAACTGTGGCTGGTTTTGGGCGGAGATAAGTTAAGCTCTAAGAGTACATTGCATGTATATAAGGATCCTGTACCAGGTCACTCTAATAAGCCTTGAGACTGTTTAGTCACATCTACTAATTGGATAATAATATTGCACAGTAATAATTGGACACCCTTTTAAGGGCCTTTGGGTAGCTGATAATATTAGCTGGGTGGTGGCAGCCGGTACTACCGTATAGTCTGGGTAAAAGGGGCACAGCTGGAGAACCTGTGCCAGCCTTCCCCAGAAGTGTCTATGTGGTTGTATAACTTCTGATCTCAAAGTGTGCGTGTATGTCAGCTACTTGGGCAGGGACACGAAGCACTGGTTGGACAGAGAGGGTGCTGGAGATTTTAGCTTGCCCAGCTAGGCTGAGATCTGGACCCTATAGCTGTGCCAGTGGGGAGTCTTATTGGGGACCTGGATAGCAAGGGAGCAACCAGCCCCGGACTGACAGTGATCTCTGTGTTCTCTTAAGGGAAATTGCACTTTACTGTGTGTATTTGTTATCCTTTCCTCATATATGAGAAGCCCTCTCTGATGTTAGTGGTGAGGATTGAGGCTCCTTGATTGCTGGGCCAGGGCACGGGTGTCACAAAAGAGTTGAGAAAAAGTTCTATCAAAAGCTTTGCTGATATAAATTTTTTTTATATCGTTTTACACAATTTGGATTATTTCCAAGTTCCTTTGGAGTTGGTGTTGACGTTGATCTATTGCAGTTTGGACCTCTTTGCTGGGTGGCGACCGGTTTGTTTTTTAAAGTTTCTACCCTCCCAGGATAAGTATATCCATCCTGTCTGTCAAGTGTCCAAGGTGCTAACTGAACTTTGGTTACCTGGGCTTTAGTAAGAGATTCTTTCCTCTCCTCCACTAGATCAGCCTTTATCTTCCTTATTGCTTTTAACTGGCCTTTAGAGACTTTGAAAAGGCTAATAATTGCTTTTAGTATGGAAAGCATGTCCCACATAAGAATTATCATTCTTATTCTTGTTTAGCTAAGAATTGCGCATGACCTGGGCAGTTGTCCACATTGTGCTGAAGTTAACCTGAAGAAAATTCAGAGTAATGCAGAATCTTTCTGTAATTGGCTAACATAAAGGAAGCTGCTTGCTTGGTCCTTGTCCAGCACGACATTCTCTGAGGTCTCCATTAGCCAATAGTTGAAGCATAAGCATTTTAAGAAGCTCCTTAGAAGAAGTAAAAGGAAACTAATGGCATCCTTTCAGAATGCAAATGTTTCTTTAGGCTTGACAACACTGATGTTAATGAGGCCCATTCACATGTCCTATACTCGGAATTTGTTACTGGTGAAGACTGTGTCTGCCATAACCCCTTTGCAGGCTGCCGTACTGTTGGACACTTGCATATCCTAGTGGGCCAAATCTTTGGTGCTGTTGAGCAGTCCAGAGGCCATTCTGAAGCCTCTAAGACTGACATTAATACTATTATTTGAGAAGGAGAGAGAGCTGTCCAGTTACTAGTTCACGAGGACATCAGCAGAGACTGAATAGAGGTATTGGGTAGATGTCTGTGAAATGAAACTGGTAAGGCATTTTCCCCTGTGAAGCTGTTGCCCAAGATGTTCAAACTAAAATGGACTACCATCGTATTTCAAGCTAGGATGGGTGTTACTGTATGCCACTCCACTAATCAAGTTATGTCCCAGGATCTTTCCTGTCTGGCTCAGGGTTTTGTGAATTTTTTAAATTTTGCTTTGGAAATTGGTGTAGTCAGGCACTCCTAAAAGGGGGGAGTTGAACCTACCCCACGGCAGTATCTGGAGCAAGATTCAGACCCCTCCCCCCAATTCAGAGTTATAAGAACCATATGTCTCCCCTCTCTTACTAGAGTCTGACACTGAAGACATTCGGTCCCCTGTTCCTCCATCAGAAGATGTCTCATTTGAAGAATCCCTTCACATAAGCTTCTAAATAGGAGGTAAAGGATTTTGAACAGGCCTAGTTAAGATAGAGTGAAATTGTGGGCCTGACTCAGCCTAATCCATTTGCTGTACCTTCAGTTTTAGAAGTACTGGAAGATGAATTTGTTAGTGCAGCAGTGGAACTGTATTTTCTACTCCATGCTGCTAGGAATGCCTGACTATTTATTTTAACAGGAACCTCTCAAATGATTCACCTTTGGTATGCCTGGATTCTGGCAAAGAAACCTCTTCAGCTCCATCTAGGAATCTTGTTTTCAGTGACAGGAAGAGCAGGGTGGTTGACTGTTTTGGGAAGAAGACATATCCTCCTTTGGGTCTATATTAGATCATCAAAAAAACTTAGCAAATGGCTCTTTGCCAAACGCTCATTGTCAAAACTTTGCTCTGTCGAATGACTGTTTCAGGAATTTTTTTCCTAGGGGGAAAAACGCTTGGCCAGTGTAAAACTTCACAAAATTGAATACTCTGCAAAGTGGGGGGTTTTGCCCCCCCAACTAAATATACAGACTTCGAGATTGCACTACAGTGGGGAAAGGGCAAATTCCTAGTGATGGCCAAGCTCCCCCCCCACTAAAAAATTCACTGAAACAACCATGTGATGGAGCAAGGTTTTGACAGTGAGTGTTTGGCAAAGAGCCTTTCACTGAAAATGTTTTCTCTGATCTAATATAGATTTCCCCTCCTGCTACCCTGGCCTTTAGGACCTCTAACTGCCAAACTTGCATGTTGAAGTTTCAGGAGTCTGTACTTAACTCAGCTTTAGTCTAACAGAGGGTGATAAAGAAGAAAGACATGATCACATTCCAAGATGGATGCACACTGATCAACAGGTTAATTTCAACTCTCGCAGTGTGAAAACAGAAACTGTGAAAAAGGAGTGCCATTGAAGCTGTTATTTGGGTAAAATTCAGTTACTGGCTTGTAAGTACATTGCCTGGATACCATCAAAGAAGATATTTGAGGAATGTGTAAGAAAGTCAAATAGAAATGTGAAGGGAAAAAAACTGGCAAGGAGGGATCCTGAAGCTGTTCAGCAAAAAGCTGTTCAAGAGATGGCTTCTAGTAATTTAGAGGTTCATAGGTTGGTACTAGGTTATCAGCCCTAGGGCCTATACAAGCCTAGCCGTAACAGTTCCCTGGCTATTTCTTCCCACACTATTTACTTCCCTGGACACCTGTCTAGCAGGGCGACTGACGTGATCCCCGGGGTGAATTTCTTTTCTCCCATCCAATCGTCAAGGTTCCTTTTGAAGAGGGCCAAAGAGGCACTCTGCTTGACATGTATGGGCAATCTATTCCAGAGTCTGGGGAGTCTCTGGGTCAGGAACCTATCCCTCCAGCATGTTTTGTTTATTGTGATGACAAGGTTTAGATCAGCGTGTGGCTCTGAAGGATTGTGATTTCTTTAAGTGTAGCATGTCCAACAGCTCTGGGTTTGACATGGCCTTGTAGGTTAAGCAGAGATCGCCTCTGAGTAGACGATATGTGATAGAATATAGCTGGAGTTTTTTAAGGCGGTCAGCGTAGGGCATCTACTTTAGGCCTGTGATTCTTTTAGTGAGGTATTTCTGCGGCCTTTCCAGTTGTTGCAGATGTCTTGAGAGGTACATACCAAATGGAGCATTGTATTCTATAATGGGTCTAATGAAGGATGAGTACAGTGGGACAATGACCTCCTTTTTTCTGGATGAAAAGCCCTTAGTGATGAGGTGTGCCACATAGAAGGATTTCCTGACTGTTGTGGCGATGTGGTTATTGAAGGTGAGACCACTGTCCACCTGTGTCCCTAAGTCTCTTATCACACTTTCGTTGTTTAGTGTACTGCCACCTATATGGTAATTCACGGATACATGTTTTTTCCCAAAGGGGATAACTATACATTTCTTGGCATTGAGCTTGAGCCCATGGCTCTGGCACCAAGCATCTGTTTCTGTAAGGCCCTTTTGTAGAGTATCCACATCATTTGGGGATTCAGTAATGGCTCCCAGTTTGCAGTCATCTGTGAACTTTGTTAACCAGAGTCCCTTAGTGTTGGCCTGTACTTCAGAGAAGTAGATGCCAAACAAGAGCGGTCCCAGGACTGAACCCTGAGGTACTCCACTTGTCACTTGTCTGGAGCTGGATTTGGAGTCGGCTACTTTTACAGTGTGGGTTCTATCAGTAAGCCAGTTAGCAACCTATGGGGTGACGTAGGGATTAATGCCCAGCTTAGTAAGTTTATCTATGATTCCAGAGTGGGGGATGGTGTCAAAGGCCTTGGCAAGGTCTAGATAGGCTGTGTGGTCCACCTAACCCTTGTCCATGGCTCTGGAGACTGATTCGAAGAAGTCAGTCAGGTTCAGGAAACAAGATCAGCCCTTCACAAACCCAAACTGGGTGGGGTCCAGTGTTTGAAGGTTGCCAATGTCTTTGTTTATAAGTTCCATGATAATACGCTCCATGGCCTTACAGATAAGGCTTGTCAGACTGATGGGACGGTAGTTTCCAGGATCCAAGGTGGATCCCCCCCTTGTGGAGTGGGATAACTGTAGCTCTGTGCCACTCAGTGGGCACGAAACCTGAGGTGAGGCTATGATTAAACATGACACTTAGGTGAGGTGCCAGTTCATATTGTAGTTCATGTAGTAAACATCCCAGGATCTCATCTGGTCCCATGGATGCTGTATTCTTTGCTTTGGAGAGTGCATTTTTTACCTGTGTGGCCGTTATTACAGGAATTTGGAAATCTTCCGGTATTGAGATGGGCCATTTAGGGGGTGAGAGGGGGGTGAAGTTGGCACTGAATCGATCTGCCAGGATATTGGCAATGTCCTTGGGATCAGTATATTTAATGCCATTCTGTTTTAGCTCATAGCAGATCTGAGCATTGCCATTTAGATTCTTGACATAGTTATAGAATGCCTTATGGTTGTCTTTGGAATCTTTGGCAATTTTATTTTCATAACTAGCTTTGGAGGATTTATGACGGATCTCAGTTTCTTACTGAGGCTAGTAAGGGAGTTTTTTTGCATCCTGGCATTTTCCTCTTTTCTGCAACAGTTTCTTCCTTTTGTTGTAAAGTTTGTTTATGGCAGGGGACCACCAGATTGGCTTCCTTTTTTTGGATGAGAGCATCTTTGGGATGGCACGATTCATGCATGAGTGGATGTGCTCGTACAATGCCTTAGTGTAGGATTCAGCAGTTGAACTTTCAGTTCCTGTCTGCATAGGTGTCATGAAGTTTGTCACTTCTGACTTGAGTAGCATGAAATTGGCTTTGGAGAAGTTTTTTATGGAGATTTCCTTACTGGGGGGTGGGGGTGGGATGTGGATGTTAAGGGTGATTAGCTTATGGTCAGACCTGACTAACGAGAGGGTGACCATAGGTGTGGAGCATCGATTTTTCATGTTGGTAATGACCAGGTCTAGGATATTGGAGCTCCTGGTTGGACTATGGATTAGTTGATCCAGGGCATTGGAATTTATGAATTCCAAGAACCGTTGGGCAAAGGTGTTGGTACATGAGTAGTTTTCCCAGTTAATGGCAGGGTAGTTAAAATCACCCAATATAAGGGTGTTTGGTTCTATCTTAATAGTTTCCAATATGTTTAGAAAGGTGTAGTGAGAATCTTGGGGTATGGTGGGGGATCTGTAGCAAGCTACAATTTGGATTGCAGTCTTACCTAGTGTTATTTGCACCTAGAGAATTTCAGACTCATTGTGTTGGGCATCTAGCCTGGTGGTGTGAATATCCTTGGTGAATATTGACACTCCTCCACCTTTAGTGTTTCGGTCCTGGTTTGGTGGCCGAAAAGTGTGGTAAGAGTTGTAGCCTGGTATTACAGTGGTGCTCTCTGGAGCCTTGAACCAGGTCTCAGTTACTGCACAGATATCAATATTCTCCATTTTTAGGAGTGCCTCGAGAGAGTGCATTTTGAAGTTTAGACTTCTAGCATTGAGTAGCATTACCTTCGAATTTTGCATGCTTGTACCTGTTACGGTGGTGGTTTTGTCCTTTGAACTTTGCCTAAAAAAGGCACTATAGGGGTTGCAAGAGCCTTAGCCAGTAACCTGAATCCCAGGGGCAACAGGTGCAGACCATCTCTGGCAAAACATCGTGGTCTGTCAATCATATCGTCCCAGGCAGACAGATACTGGATCGCCTTTGAATGACACCAGAAGCTTAGCCAATTGTTGAAGTCAATAATTTTGGCCTTATATTGTGGTATCATTCTGGGCGAAGGCAGGATGCTACCCAGGGCTAGGGTCATACCTGCCTGGGCCACATGATCTGAGAGCTCTTCCATGTCTCTTTTCATGTAGTCCAGGGAGGTACGTCTCAAGTCATTCACTCCAACATGGACAATGACAGAGTCATATTTGTACTTGTTGTGGAGTGACTTGAGTGCATGCGTTATGTGGCGGATCCTGGCACCCGACAGGCAGCTGACTGTAATTTTCTACTTGTTCAGCCTGGTGAGAAGGGACATCAGTGTGCTGGACTATAGAGTCACCTATGACTAAAGTGTTAGGTACAATGTCTTGCCTTAGGGGCTGTTGCTGGGTGGCACACTGGTGTTGTGAACTATGTGACACTTTGGTTGTGATTGGTGTTTGCGTTTCATCTTCAGAGGTCTTTGTTGCTTGGGCAGGTTACAGTTAAGGGTCTCTGCATATGTGGATTTAGTGTTGCTATATGTGGGTGTTGGTGGTGTGGGTTTAGAAGGGCTATGTGTTGCTTGAGGTGTAGTGTGGGTGTTAACCTTCTCCTCTTGACTGTCTAGCAGAATCTTGGGTGGAGAGAGCTTTGGTTCCATTTTGGCTATGTAAGTACATCTCTCACAGGTTGTAGTGTTGGGTGGTAGGAGGAGAGGGTTGTCTGAGTACATGAGGCAATTGCTGCATTGCCCCAGTATGCCCAGATTCACCAGCTGGACAGGAGAAATCACCGGAAGCTGACCCTTGGACATGCCTGGTTTGGTGCTTTTTTTTTTTTTTTTGTAAAGTACAGGAGCTGTTTTCCCTTACCTTAGCAAGGTACTTTGCAATTATAGGCTGTTGAGTGCCTACTATTATTTTTTCCTTATTAACGAGGAGAGTTGAGTGCTTGTATCAGCTTAAGGCTCCCTAGTGCTTTACAGCAGGTATTAGAGAAAGTGCTAGTCACAGGGGTGCTTAAAGGTAAGATGAAAAAAAATGCACACTGCAGTGTGCACTAGAGAAGTTAGATGTGAAAGTAGGTAACTTAAGTTTTACCTGTTTAAAAAGTTAAGGTTTAATGGAGAGTTACTATTTTTAAAACAGCAAGATGGGTTGAAAGGGGTGGTCACTTTTGTATTCTGGTACTATGGAATACAGTAGGATGGCCAATAAATTTTTCAAAAATGATGATTTTGTGATTACTCACACAAGCCAATGAAAGTAGAGAGGAAATGAGATATATGGTCATATTAACATAAGAGGCAGGCAACTAGAAAGACAGTGGTATTTAACAAGACAACTGTAACTGGGTGGGAGGACGGGAAAAAAATTCTGACTGACTCAGAAGAGAGAGAGCTGTGGTCTCTTTTGAAGTTTTAATATGCTGTTAAAGCAGAATGCAAGTAAAACACAAGGTAAAGAAAACAAACCACAGTATTCAAAATATAGAAAGGCAGTAAAGTAATACAAAATACAAAAATAAAAGCAAAATAACCTTTCCTTCACAGCAAAGTGTAGCAGAGTCTGGATGAGCCTTTCTGGAAAAATAAATCAAATACAATCAGAGGTGATTACAAATAAATGAAACATTGAAGGAGTATATCATCTCAAATAAAAGACTGGAAAAATAGAAGAAGCTTTAACTGGCTATTCAGATGAGCAGATAAAACTGCAAAATTTAGAGGCTGAAATGAAGAATAAGGCTGGCTGAGTATGAGGCTTCTAAGGAAGATCTGGTTAAAAAGAGTTTCTGCTAAGCCAAAGAAACCAGAAGGAGCAGATTATACTAATTTTATAAACGTACATATAAGCAACTGGACTGATGTTCCACAACAGGATTTCTTATGTGAAAGGGCACATCAAGTGTATACTCCAAATCTGCCCATGAGAAAGCAGCCAAAATCTATATTAGTAAAGACACAATCATACCACTAGAAAGAGTTGACCCTCACAAAACTGTGGCAGAAGAGAAAGGTATTAAAAATGGGAGGCAGCAGAAAATGTGTGGAAAATTATTATTTATTGTACACCAGGCGGAAGAAAATTACATTTATCCCAGCACTCTGGGAATGTAGAGAGAGAGAGAGAGAGGTGTGAGATTCAAGCTTCTTGTACACGGCTGTCTTCAAAGTACTTTTTTCTTGAAGATCAAAGATGTTTTTTGATGCAAAGCAGGCTAAGGAGGAAATAAAAAAAAATTATCCTACAGAAGGTGAGCCAGCAAGCAAAAGGGGAATCTGCATCTCATTCTTCTGACAATAAAACTCATAGTGACTTTTTCAGTGAAACCTTTTCTGTTGTTCTAAAGAAAAATGCCCGAGATACAGAAAAATGCACTAAATTGCCTAGAAGAATCAGGAGTACATTGGACTTGAACCAGAGTTTAGTTTTGAGGGATAGAGATAAGGAAAAAGACCAGCCACACTGAAATTAGTGAATAAATGTGAGATTATAAAGCATCAAACACATTTGTGAAATTTGGATTTGCAAATAAATTGGCTTTGAAAAGGCTGGGCTTTGATGACTTTGTTAAACTCGTGGGTGGACTGTAAAGCTTATACCCTACATTATGCCTCTAAAGTTTAGAAGGTCACTAAAGTAAAACAAATTTTGCTCTTGTTAGTATTTGTATAAAACATTTTATGATATAGACTGCATGTTCTATTATAAATCAGTTCTGAATAGTGTGCAGTTGGGTATTTTAAATGAGGGGAGTCTTTTCATTGACATTTGTGTTATAGATATTAAAGTAAACAAGTACCATTTTTTAATTGTAATAAACATAGGATTTATAGTATAGCAAGAGAAGAAAAGCTGAACGGAAGCAAATGTAAGTTACTATAATTGTAATTATGTGCTGCAAGGGTGGAGGTTGGATGTAAATGTGTACTGATTATTACTATATGTAGAAATTTTACAAGGGTGTATGTCAAGGTTAATGTTCTTAGCATAAGCTATAACGTTTTTGTAAGCAAATAGGCTTGAAAAAAAAAAAATGATGAAGACATAAAAATGCTAAGCTTCTTGCATCTGCGGTGGTAGAAGCTTGTTTTTTTTCCCATTAGCAAATGTGAGAGTCACAAAGCCTGCAGGCGAAAGCAGTTAGCCAGTTGAACTATGCACATTCTATTCTGAGTGAAATTTACAAAAAATCCTTCATGGATCTGCAAGTTGCTAGTGTTTTTTTTCCTGTTTGCTGACTAGTTTTACATGGAAACAGGCTATCTGCAGGTGCAAGCAATTGATCTTGAGAGTTCTGAGCATTCTTTGGTCAGGGAAATGCAAATTGTATAGGTACAGTAACGATCAGTTCACTGAAAAATAAGGGTTGAAATTATGGGAAGTGAATAAGAGACAGTAGCCTCCTTAGCAGCCTTACTGCTTTATTGTGTTTAATAAAACTATCTAGAGAGAGTCAGTGCAGTTTTTCTCAGGATTAAAAGTTGATGTTTTTTGAAAGCACGCAAGCTGTTTTTCATAGGTTAATATGTATGTACTAGGCTAATGGCTCTCGGGCCTTTACAAGCCTAGCCATAGGATTACCCTGGCATCATGTCACCCGACCTTAGTTCCCAGTGTCTCTGTCAAGTAGAGCCACTGGAGTTATCCCCGGGGTGAATTTTCTATTTCCCATCCACTCATCAAGAGGTGCTCTGCTTGATATGTATGGGAAGTCTATTCCATAGCATGGGCAGTCTCTGGCTTATGACCCGGTCCATCCAGTACGTTCTGTTGATTGAGGTAATGAGGTTGAGATCTCTGGAGGGTTTGAAGAGGAATAGAGATAAGAAAAAACACACAGCAGTTGGGTGCAAGTGGGAACACAGGCTGTAACATGCACTTTAGAATGGGAAACTTTAATTTTACATTAGGTTGTGCCTGTGAATATAGCTGTCAGTTTGGAGCAATTATTCCTATCTGGAAGGTTAAACTTTGTTTGTTAAAAATATATATAGTTTTATGTGTTTGTTATAAGTTAATAGGGGATTGTGGGTGTTTTGAAAATGGATATACTTTTTTGTATGAGGCTTTTCATTAAACCAAAAAGTTTTGAGCCATATGATATAGAAAAAACAGAATCCAGCAGTCAGTTCTAACACAAGGCCTCCAAAATTGCACATTTATTTTGAAAACCATTGTAAAACTTGTCAAAAAGCAAACAAACTATTCAGCATAACGCTGAACGGTTGAGCACATTCATCTTAATGAATTGACATCATCAGAACCATCCGTCAGTCATGCAGACCTATAAATAACATTTTTCAGTCACACATTCTTTAAAAACAACCAATGGTAGCTGCTGTATGTAAAAACGACAATTGTTGCAGCAGGTGGGTCATGTACTGAACCATTGGCCAAGTACATAGATTTCAAGCTCAAGAACATTTTGACAGATTTCCATCACATTGTGAAAGACTCCTGGGATTTGCTTGATAAACTTGGTGAACAATATTGATCAACGTGGGTTCGCTGCTTGTGATATTAAAAGTTTATTTTCAGTTATTCCTCATGAAGAATGTCTGTTGTGGTTTGGGGGACATGATTTCCAGACATGGTAATATGACTTCAACAGAGATAGATGTGTTGCAAGAGTTCATGAAAATGGTTTTAGTGTGTGCATGTACGACGAAAGTTGGAAATGCACAGTCAAAAAAAAACTGTCATGTGTAATAGTTTGGAAAAATAGCTTTTTATCATAAAGGCTATTCTATCCATAGTATCTTGTATTGTAAGTGGCCTTACAAGTCTAGACAAAAAGGAAAGAGTACTGAATTATATTAAGAAATGTAAAGTGCATAACAATGTTGTAGAAGAAACATTTCAAAAGAAATAAATATGTAAATTTGACAAAGAATGGATCTTAGGATAGATAGTAAGCAGAACATTAGGGATAAAGGAAAAAGGGAATAGTAATGCTGATTGCTAGAGGGGCTCCATTAGTGATGGAAGAAAAAAAGACAATAATGGTAGATTTCTGATAGTAATGGACTATTGGAAAGGGAATAGAATTATGCTGGCATGTATTTATATTCCACCAAAAACTGCCGTTATGGAGCATAAGAAAAATTTGGTAGAAATAATCAGCTTTCTGTGGGGGCTATTACTTGTAGGTGGGGGCTGAAACTTGATTTGCAGTAGTGAGGATGTATCAGGAGGCCCTAGAAGGGAAAATATAACAAAAAAGGGTACATTTCTGAAGACATTTATGAAAATAGTTGATATGGAAGACATTAATTCAATAGTAGGAACTAGGACAGAATTTACATATTACTTGAGATACAACAACTGGGCTAGACTAAATAGAAATTATATTTCACACGTAACATGTGCATTTAATTAAAAGCATCAGCACATATCCAATAAATATTTCAGATCATGCACTGATAAAATCTTAGACAAAAATGCAAGATAATGAAGTAAAATGAGACACTGGTGCTTTCCCATCTACCTGTTAAAAAGAGGAATTTAAGGAACTGGTAGTGGAAATAATGTAAGAGTTACTAGGGAAGGTAGAAATGTATTCAGACGTAATACATTGTGAGTGAGCTAAGGAGCTTAAAAATAAGGTAGAAATAAAAGAAAAAAAGAGGTGGTTAAGTTATAGAAATATTTAGAGGGGCTGACAAATGTTAAAGTATAAGAGGAATCTCTCAGAAACAAGAAGAAAAACTGCAGAGTGCTAAATAGAAAATAAGGGAATATTTGGATAAAATGCATGAATTTAGAAAGATTGCTTTTAATTTTTTTTAATTTTTGATAAATTCACAGCAGAAAAATGATTAGCACAGGGAGTTAGGAAACATAGTGTAGAAAGAGTTGTTGCTAAACGTAGGGAGCATGTGGCAAGAGAATAACCAGCAGTCCTATGTATTAGAATATTTCTGACATTTTATGAAGATTTGTGTAAAGCAGAAAAATGTGGAAATCAAGAAAGAGCACAAATGGAAATATGTATGGAAAGCTTTGTTATGCCATGATTAGTGGAAAATGAGGCTCAACAAGGAATAGTTAAGATAGGAGGAGATTAGATAGAAAATGGTGATGTATAATCAGTCTGCTGGGAAGTTTCCAGGAACTGATGGCATTCCTATGTAAGTTTGGAAATTAGGAGGCACGGAAGTGATAAAGATCTGGAATGTTTTTTTTAATAGCATTTTAAAGGGAGGGGAAGCCTGAGCATCTTGGGAAAAAGGCTGTGGTTGCTGCATTACACAAGCAGTGTATAGACCCATCAGACCCAACCTCATATAAACCAATTTTTATTTTAAACCATGATTTTAAAGTGTTTGTGTATACTAGCTAAAAGAAGGTATTGCTAAAATTGATAGATATAGATCAGTTTGGTTTTGTGGAGGGGAGACAAACATTTGACAGCATTAATAGAACGATGATTGTCCAAAGGGAAAGATGAATGTAATAAAATACTGCTGTTGCTGTTGGTGGGTCTTGATGCAGAGAAAGCATTCAACAGAGTAAGCTGGGATTTTATGATTAGGGCAAGGGAAACATTTGCATTCCCTGATACAATAATAGGGTTAATTAGGAGGACATATGAATGATTGGAGACAAAAATTAAAGTTGGAGGGTTCCTCTCTGATAAGTTGTGTTTGAACAGAGGAACCAGGCAGGGGTATCCTCTTTCCCCTTTGTTGTTTGCTTTATATTTAGAAACACTGGCAAAAAAGACTCGGAAATTCAAGGATATATTCGGTATGGTATTCAGGAAAAGTTGGTTTATTTGCAGATAATTTTATTTTGTACTTTTTAAATCCAGAAAAGGATATCTTGATACTGTTTTCTCTGTTCAAACACTGCTTATCTGAGAGGAACCCTCCCAGATGATGATATTTTTTATTTGATAAATCCAGAAAAGGGCATCTTATTGTTGGTTCCTCATTTCAAACACTGCTTATCTGACAAGAAACTTCCCACTTTAATTCTTGCCTCTCATCCTTCATATATCCTAATTAACCATATTATTGTATCAAGGAATGCAGGACTGTGGTGGTGGTGCTGCGGTAGCGTTGTCGCCTCACAGTAAGACGTTGTCCTGTTCGATTCTCAGCTAAAACGTATTCTGTGTGGAGACATGCATGAATAGGCATCCCTTCGTTGAAGGTTGTGCATCAGAGCTGGCAACTCGGCACGTAATAATCTACTGCCAATCATTAGCGGACCGGAGTTCCACTGTGGCGACCCCTAACTGGGAAAAGCCGAAAGACGCAACAACAACAACATTATATCAAGGAATGCAAATGCTTCCATTGCCCTACTCATAAAATCCCAGCTTACTCTGTTAAATGCTTTTTCTGCATAAAGACCCACCAACAACAGAGGCATTTTCTTAGATTCTTTTTCCCTCTTGATCATCCTTATTTTGTTAATGTTCTCAAATGTTTGCCTTCCCTCCAGAAAATCACATTCGTCCATATCTATCAATTTTAGCAAAACCTTTACTATTGTTTTAGCTAGTGTAGACATAAATACTTTATAATCATGGTTTAAAAGTGAAATGGGTTTATATGAAACTGGGTCGAAAGAGTCGTTGCCATCTTTAGGTAACAAAGCCACCACAACTTTCTTCCAAGATTTTGGTGCTTACCCTCCTTTCAAAATGCTGTTAAAATCTTCCAGATCTTTATCACTTTCTTCCCTTCTAATTTCCAGACTTCCACAGGAACGCCATCTGTTTATGGAGACTTTCCTGAAGATTGACTACATATCACAGTTTTTATCTCATCACCTCCTATTTTAACCGTTAGTTGTTGAGCCTCGTCCACCTCTAACCCTAGCATAATTAAGTGTTCCATAAATATTTCAGTTTGTACTCTTTCTTGATTTCCATATTTCTTTGCTTTTCACAAATTTGCATAAAATGTCCGGAGTATTTCTAAAACCTCTACAAGAGCTCTGATTATTTTTCTTGTTATAGGTCCCCTAAGTTTGGTGACAACACTTTCAATATTCTGTTGCTTGCTGTTGTGTCCAAAGTGTTTTTACTGTGGAGTTATCAAAAAAAATAGTTAGTTAACTGCAATCTGTCTAAACTCAGCATATTATCCAGATACTCCCTTATTTTCTCTTTAGCAGTCAGCATTTGCCCCTTCTCTTGTTCTGTGAGATTCCCCTTAGTCTGCAATACTTTGTCAGCACCTCTAAGTATTTTCTATTGCTTCTTAACCATATCTCTTTCTCTTTTATTTAGACTCTAATAAACTCAATTTTCATTTTATCCCTGTCACTAGCTATAACTTCTGAAGATAGTTCTATTTTCCCTAATAACTCTAATAACTTTCACTACACATTCCTTAAATTCCTCTCTTTTTAACAGGTAGGTGGGAAGGTGCCAGTGTCTTATATTTACTTCATTATCCTAATTTTTATCTTAGTTTTTATTGGTGCATGATCAGACATAGTTATTGGATGTGTGTCGAAGCTTTGAATTAAACGCACATGTTCCTGTGAAAAATAATTTCTGTGCAGTTTAGCAGTTATTGTATCTTGGGGAATAATATGTAAATTATGTACAAGTTCGTACTACTGAATTCATATCTTCCGTACCATAGCAGACCTACAGCCTTTATATTGCTAGAATTAACAATAAAACGTGATTTTTTTTTTTTTTTACATTTGTGAGTCAGACTCACCAATGTGGAAGGCTATACATTCCCCACACACCTCTTTGACCTGGATATTCCAATTATGAACTTATACAGTGTAAGGGAAGCGCCAAGCTCTTTCAAGAGCAGCATTTTAATTTACCCTTTCTCCAATTTGTTCGAACCTCAATTTAAGAATTAGTAAGCTGTCTATATGAGGGGGTCAGGAGCAAGACTGATGCTGAAGTTTTAATTAGTAGTTGAATGTGTATCAGTTTCTTTATGTATAGTAGTTTCAGCTTTTAGTTAGCCAGAGCACTGTTTTTTTATTTACCAGATTTGCTGGTGATTTACTTTCTATAAGATGTGAGTCATGCGAAGTGTTCCTCACTAAGATAACTAAAATTGGTTATTGTATATATGCTTGGTTGGTGAGAAGGCTCTAAGGAATCAAATATTAAATGCATGCTACGGCAAAATGGCTGGAAGTTTGGATAGTGAAGCACTAGCACCGTTTAGATCTGACAAAGACTTAATTTGGTATGTAAAGAATATTAGATAAAATGGTACACAATATCTGTATGAGAAAGATGAGGAGTGAGAGAGAGACTAGAACAGTTTAGATAGAAGCAGCAGACTATGTGAGCTGATTTTGAAAGATTTTACACACTCCCTCTGAGAAAAACTGAAAAATATCAGAGTTAGAACTGTTGGGGCTGGATCTCAAAATACCGAACAGCAACAATCTGAGGAACACAGAAGAACTGAACATAGAGGTGGGAACTTCTTGGAGAGTAAAGCAGCTGAATGCCTCAGCTTATACACTTTGGGCTGAAGGCCTTCTAACATTTTAAACTGGATTGAGGTTAAAACCTTTGCTGGATTTTGATTTGTAACACTTCTGCATTTTTATTTAATTTGCCATAAAAAGTACATAGCAAGACCGTGTCCCTGAGCGCAGCATTGATGCACTGTTCGACACTTAAACTTAAAATAAAAGAGTTGTCAATCTTCATAGTTTGGTAATTTCCAGGAAGAGAGAGAAGTGATGGACTGTGCTTTACAAATAGTTCATAGTTAAGTTATGTCTTCAGTAGAATTTTTTTTTTTGCCAAATAATGGCTGAAGACAAATGCTCACACTGGAGTACAAGTTTTGTAGGGAATATTTAAGAACATTTAGCTAGGGAATCCCACTAGTTGGAAGCTGGCATAATGGTTAAGATATTTACTTCACGAACAAGAGGTACAGGGTTTGACTCTAATTAAGAGAAATTGGCTAGGCGTAAAAAGGCCCACGAAGTAGCTAGTCAAGTACTTTCCTCTGAACCTGTGAAGTCCCACGTACAATGTGCATATCAAACATTGACTATTACGGTTTACCTTTACGAAACTGAATCACACTGGTGTGATCGCTCATATGAGCGAATCAAAACCATGAAAGTCATAACAGCGACAATTTTACATGTTCGAAAGTGAGCAAATTGAAAAGCAGATTCGCTGATTTTCGAACATAAATATCGAAAAAAAATCTAATGTAGTGTAAAGCAGGGGGCAAGCCCCCCTGCACCCCCCCATGTATTCTAACTCCGAGATCACACTACAGTGGGGAAAGGAACTATTTTCAGATCCTCACTATAGTGCAAAATGCAGAATGTGCAATGAGCGAATGTCACTGTGTATTCATGCTCAGTGCACATTCAAACCTTTTTCCATTAGGCATTTACAAACTTTGCAAACGGCCTTTCGGACAGTTGCTGTTCGCCTTTATGCAATACGTACACATGAAGGTAAACCGACTATTATACTACACAGAACTTCACTCAACTCCTTATTTGTCTATTCCTGTGCATTTGCCATACCACCTGTGGACGTAAAAGAACCAAAAGCAACTGAAAAAAAAGGGAAACGCTTCTAGAATCTGTGTAAGGGCATTTTACTGAATACTTGTATATGTGAATCTTTAAATAATAGCAGTGTACTCTGCAGTTATCAGTATAACTTAAGAAGTGATATGTCCTGCTCTAGCATTGCCTTAGGGTGGTTTGCACACTGAAATTGGATGTAGTCTGTAGTAGTCACCCACTCATCCTAATTAGTTAACCCCCCCTACAATAGTGGATATTCTGGCTAACTTTTAAATACAAAACCCTTTTATTTACACTGACAGTTTTTTTTTTCAGAGCAGTAGTCTTACTTAGTCAGTAAGAGTTACTGTAGGCTGTCTTTCCTTTTAATCTGAAAGCAAACTTGTTGATACTGAACTAACAAATCATAGTACCCTCACAGTACTTGTTTCCCTATAGTTTTCTGGAATGTACTGACTTGCTCAGAACATAGTGCACAGATATTTTTTTCCTGGTGTTGGAAACTAATTACAATTTGTCATCTCTGCTGTCCTGTTCTGATATTTTATTCCCAGGGTGCATTGAACCATAAAAACACTTCCTGTGTAATGAGCGCCATTTTTAAAATATACCTTTAGAGGATCCAATGACTCGTCCCACGTACGGTGTGCTTACCAAGTAAGTGATTTATCATTATTGCTATATTTGCATTTTTCCCAATAAGAGTTAGACATGCACAGTTTATTTCATAATGCTCCAGACAACTAAGTACTAGTAGTGAAACTGTTTTGCTGTTGACATTTCAGATAGAGTTGCTTTGTGGCCCGTGATGCACTTCTGTGTTTAGTTAATTGCCATTATTCAGCTGAAGTATTTTTATGACTGTGAATGCAGTTACTTGGAAAAATACAGTATATATCGTAGTGTTTTGTGATAACAAATTACAGTTCGCTGCTGTATCTTTATTACTGATATCACTGAATGGTTACCTTGTATGCTGTAATATTAGAGCAGTAAGAAAATGTTTCACCTTGGATACATTAGAACATTACTGTTTGATGAAAGACACAATTATATCTACTGTTAGGCAAGTGCTAAACATTATCGGTAAAACATAGCTGATGTGAACTTCAGAGAAATGCTTGTATTCTGAAAATTACTGTGGTAGGTCAGCAGACAAAATTGTGCCATTTGAATTATGAGGAAGCAGATAGTTAATGTAATAGCCAACTTGATCATTTGAATTTTTTAAACAAATTTACTGTATTAGTTTTACATTTTCTTATTTGTGCACATGATTGTGAGTAGCTTTCATCCTTCTAAGTTGGGAACTGCTGATTGAGAGCCCAGTGTCTGTTATTCTTAAAGTGTATTAGTTCTGGTTTAAGCACTTGGGCTTCAGGCCAGTTATTTTATATTAAGAAGGTTTGTGGTCTGCACTCTTGTGGGAGAAGAGGCTGGACTCTGCCCTTCTGAGCTGGGAATTTCTGGTTAAAGGTTTATAGTGCCTGAATATTTGAACTGTATCTTACTGAAATTGGTACACCTTGTTTGCTGTAGCATAGACTAGATCCAGGCCTGCTGAATCTAGCTTTGTTTATATTCTTGTTGTTTGTTTGCTTGTTATTTCCTGGGCGCTAATTCCACCTAATCTGCGGCTTCTCAGCACTTCTGTGGATCACTAGTGATATCTGCATTGCTTACTGTACTTATTTCCTTGTTTCACTTGAAAGAAAGTTACTGTTTGTCGTTTTTGCATTTAAGTTACCTGTAACGCATTGCACTTAAGTTACCTGGCACTTGCTCACTAAAGCAATTATATAAGTCAGCACTAAAAATTAAAAAAGCACTACACCCTCACTCCCCACTGGCCCTGGTTTTCAATTATTAAGGAATTCCCAATATTATTCTAGCATGTCCAAATGTCAGTTGTCAATCTCCTCTCCGGTCCAGCTGGTGAATCTGGGAATCTTGAGGCAATGTTACAACTGCCTCATGTACACAGACAACCCTCTCCTCCTCCCAACAAATTCCAACACATGTGAGAGATGCAACCATATAGCCAAACTGGAGGCTAAGCTCTCTCAACTCAGTACTGGCATAACCAGTCAGGAGGAGAAGGAAACCACACTCACTACAATTCCAGTCTCACATAGACCTACCACGACAACAAACCAAACACATAATCACACAAAAACATACTCGGAGGCTCTAAATAAAGATCTGCCGAGCAGCAGAGACAAGCAGACACCCAAGCAGCCGCTACCCCAAAACAAAACACGTGCAACACATATCTCACAAAGCCAGTGTGCCGAACAGTCACAGCCCTTAAGACTAAACAACACACCTGATACACTTGTAATAGGTGACTCTATCGTCAGGCACACTGGCGTCCGCTCACCATGCTGAACAAGGAGAGGGTCACGGTGAGCAGCCTGTCGGGCGCTAGGATCCACCACATAACACAAGCACTCAGGTCACTCCAAGGCAAGTACAAATGTGACTCAGTCATTGTCCATGCTGGTGTGAATGACCTGAGACGCACCTCCCTGGACTACATGAAAAGAGACATAAAGGAGCTCTCTGAGCATGTAGCACAGGCCGGTATGACCCTGACCTTGAGTAGCGTCTTACCCTCACTAAGAATGATGCCACAATATGAAGACAAGATGATCAATTTCAACAACTGGCTTAAGTACTGGTGTCATTCAAAAGGGATCCAATGCCTGTCAGCTTGGGATGATATGCTCGACAAGCCACGATGCTTCGCTAGGGATGGCTTGCACCTGTCACCCTGGGCTTTGGATATTGGCAAAGGCTCTTGCTACCCCCATAGTGCCTTTTTTAGGCAAGGCTCAAAAGACAAACCCACCTCCATAGGTATCACAAGGGATAAGAAACTAAGAGTAATGCTACTCAATGCCAGAAGTCTAAACCTCAAGATGCACGCTCAAACTCTCCTTAGCATGGAGAACATCGATATCTGTGCAGTAACAGAAACCTGGTTCAGGGCTCCGAGAGCACCCCAGCACTACCAGGTTATACCTCATACCATGCTTTTCGCCCCAAAACTTGGACCGAACCACAAAAGGAGGGGAGTATCGATATTCATCAAGATATCCACACCTCCAGGTTGGTGGCAAAGCCGAGCGTCAGAGACTATCCATGTGCAACTAACAGTGGGTAAAACTGCCTTCCAGTTTATAGCCTGCTACAGACCACCCTCCCAAACCCAGGAACCCCACTCGGCCTTCCTGAGAACACTGGAAAATATGAAGGTCTCTCCAAACACCATTATATTGGGACTTCAACTACCCAAACATAGACTGGGAGCATTACTCTAGCTTCAACACCCTAGCCCAAAGGTTCCTAGAATTTATAAACTCAAATGCTATGGAACAACTTGTTACCACTCCCACAAGAGGGAAAACATACTGGACCTGATCATCACCAACATGGGGACTCTATGCTCCAGACCAGAAGTGTATCCCTCACTGGTAAGATCAGACCATAAACTAATCTCACTGGATATTCACATCCCGACCCCACCCCCTGCCCAGAAAACCACAGTGAAAAACTTCTCTAAAGCAAATTTCACACTCCTCAAAACTGAGGTGGAATCCTTCAAAGCCCCCGGGCCTGTGGAAAATATGGCCCAGACCGCAGAATTCTGTATAAACGCATTCTATGAACATCTTCAGGAATGCATGGATCATGCAATCCCAAATAAAACCAAGACCCAATCCTCCAAAGGCAAACGTCCTGTCTGGTGAACCCCAGCCATAAACAAACTATACAATAGAAGGAGGAAGGTACTAAATGATAGAGCAAAATCCCAAAAAGGGAAGGCATCACTGATCAGTATTGGCAAAAAACTACGGGCACACATAAAATTGTCTAAGGCCAGCTTCGAGAGAAAAACTGCACAGGACACTAAGGATAATCACAAGGCTTTCTTTAGTTATGTTAGGAACCTGGGTGGTAATTCCCAGATATGCTCAGAATTAGTCCAAAATGACAAAAAATACACCGAACCCACAGACATTGCCAACATCCTAGCTGACAGGTTCAGCGCAAACTTCTCCCTATCCTCCCCAACAAAAGGGCAAATATCTATCCCAGCAGAGTGCTGTCCCCCTGACATCTCAGATGCTCAGGTAAGAGCCGCCCTCTCCAAAGCAAAAAACACAGCATCAATGGGACTAGACGGTGTCCCGGGCTGCGTCCTACATGAACTCCAAGAAGAGCTAAACCCAAACATAAAACTACTGTTCAATCTCAGCCTTACTACAGGATATGTGCCCAAAGAGTGGCGTACAACAACAGTGGTCCCTCTCCATAAAGGTGGTGCCTCAACGGATCCTGGAAACTATCGCCCCATAAGCCTGACTAGCTTTGTCTGCAAAGCTATGGAAAGGATCATCATGGACCTCATAAATAAAGATATTGGGACCTACAAACACTGGATCCTACCCAGTTCGGCTTTGTTAAGGGCAGATCCTGCCTCTTAAACCTGGTTGATTTCTTTGAAACAGTCACCAAGGCCATTGACGAGGGGAAGGTGGTCCACACAGCCTACCTGGACCTCGCAAAAGCCTTCGATACAATACCCCACTCGGGATTATAGATAAGCTCACCAGCTTAAATATAAACCCCTATGTCACTAGATGGATTGCAAATTGGCTCAAGGACAGAACCCACATGGTTAGAATTGCTGGAGCCATGTCAGACTCAAACCAGTTACAAGTGGTGTCCCACAAGGCTCAGTCCTGGGACCTCTCTTGTTCGGTATATATTTCTCGGAGGTACAGGCCAACAAGGAAGGACTGTGGCTGACCAAGTTCGCAGATGACTGCAAACTGGGTGCCATAATCGACTCTCCAGCCGACACAAGCATCCTCCAAAAGGGCCTCATAGAAACAGACAACTGGTGCCAGAGCCATGGCCTCAAGCTAAATGCCAAAAAGTGTATAGTCGTCCCCTTTGGCAAAAACAAAGTGCCCACAAATTACCACATAGGTGGTAATCCATTAAGTACAGAAGAAGTAATTAGGGACCTGGGGACCCATGTTGATAGCAATCTCTCATTTGACAACCACGTGGCCAAAGTGGTTAGAAAAACATTTTATATAGCCCACCTAATCATGAAGGGATTCACATCTAGATCAGGGGACGTCATCGTGCCTCTTTACTCATCCCTCATCAGGCCCATAATTGAGTACAATGCCCCTTTTGGGATGTACCTTACCAGACACCTGCAGCAACTGGAAAGACCCCAAAAGTACCTCACCAAGAGGATCAAAGGGCTCAAACAGATGCCATATGCTGCCTGGTTAAAGAAACTCCAGCTCTACTCAGTGGCATACCGCCTGTTCAGAGGCGATCTGTGCCTGGCGTATAAAGCCATGTCCAACCCGGAATTAATGGACATGCTGCACCTCAGAAAATCCAAATCCCATCGAGCTATGCGCTCGAGATACTTGAACCTCAGCACTGAAATAAATGGGACATGCTGGAGGGACAGATTCATAACCCAGAGGCTCCCTTCACTCTGGAATAAAATCCCAGTCCAGGTTAGGCAGAGTCCCTCATTGACTCTCTTCAAGAGGAATCTTGATGAGTGGATGGGAGATCGTAGGTTTACCCCGGGTATCACTTCTGTGTCACTGTTAGACAAAGGCACAGTATACTAACCTCGAAAAAGGGCATAGCAAAATAAATTTAAAATGGGTGGCGAAAGCCAAACACATTCTGGCTAGGCTTATAAATGCCCTAGGGCAGATAGCCTAGTATGAACCTATGAACCCATAATATTTTAATTGGTAACTACTGCAACCAGGCAATTTTAAAACTGTTTTTTTTTTATTTCTAACACTGCTTTTAAGATTTTTAATTTGCTCTCCTTCTTTTCAGTTCTTCCTTCCCTGTTCATTTCTGTATCTGCTCTGAAATTTAGCCATATGGCACATTGTTTTCAAAGACCCATAGCTGCGTTTAGGGAGTCCTTGAAGAAGACTAGCGAAATTAAGCTGCTGATACTTTGAAATCTTACCCAAATCTTTTCACTTAAGCATTGTTTCTTTCTTGTAGTATCCTATTGTATATTCTTTCTATTCCTAGACATTGACTATTAGACTAAAGTCAACCCCTTATTTGTTCATCCCATCATGTTTTCTGTACTACCCGTGGAAGCAAAAGTCACCAAAAACAATTGCAATAAAAGGGAAACCATACTAGAATCAACATAAGGACATAGTACTATATTTGTGTATGCAAGTCTTTAAATAGTAACTGTGTACCTCAGACACATCAGTATAACTCAAGAAGCAATATGTCCTGGTCTAGCTTTGTCTTAGAGTGGTTTGCACACTGAAATGGGATGTAGTCTGTAGTAGTTATCCACTCATTCTAAGTAGTTTAGTTCCTTAAGATAGTGGATATTCCGGCTAACTTTTAAACTCGGATCCCCTTCCTTTTACACTGATATAGATTTTCTCAGAGTAATATTCTTATTTGCTCAGTACGAATTAGTCTAGCCGTCTTTTCTTTTAATCTGTAAGCAAACCTGTCACGAATGAAGTATTAAATGAGAGTACCACTCTCAGTACTTGTTTCCCCTATAAGTTTCTGCAGTGTACTGACCTGCTCAGAACATAGTCCACAGACAGTTTTCTTAAGAGCAGGCTCTTCCTGGCGGTAGAATCCATTCCATTTTTCCTTGCTCCACTTGGGCTCACTATGCTGTCTTACCCTACCTCCAATTCCCACCCACTTCCCTCTTACTCTAAATTTGTAGGAATCTTTGCCCCTCCCACATGTACCACATCATGCAACATTAAAACTCCCCCTACTTCAACAATGAAACAGCTAATAATTATTGCACTCTGTTCTCTATGACTCCTTTCCTTGCATACTCACACATTACTACCTACAACTTCTACCACCACCAACTACTTATACTCACTTCCATAACCTCCAGTCCTCCTGTTTCATCTCCACATCCCAATCCTAGCATAAAGTCTCCCCTGCATCAGTTGACCTCCTTTAACTGTTTCAAGATAAAATACTTAAAAATATTTCCATTTATCACTAACATTTACAACAAAATCCCGAGTAAAAACAAATGGATATACACCTCCCTACTATTCACCATAAATTTAAAACATAGTGGTGACATCCTCCCCAATCCAGGACCAAGCCTAACATCTGTACCCCAACCCAATAATCTATCACTGTCTATCTAAAACCTCCAGAATTTCTTATCTACAAAAATAGTACAAATTGAACTAAGCATCATATGTAATAAACTTCCATAAGTACATGCTTAGATAGCCATGAACTCTCCTGACATCCTCATACTCGCAGAAACTTGCCTAAAACAAGAAGTAAAAAAAAAATGAAGAAATTCTCTCACCTGGATATAGTATAATCAGGCTAGATAGAAAACATAAATAGGCAGGAGGAGTATCAATAATATACTGAAACACCTGTGATCGCTCACAACATCCCACCCCACTACCTCAATTTCACAGTGCAGAACTACTACATACCATCACTCAAACTTAACTCCCATAAAAAAGTCTTTAATAGCAGGCCTTTACATACCCCCTGCTAATAATATCCCAGTACTAGACAATATACTGTACTGGTTCGCATCCATTGTAGAGCAAAAAACAATAATTCTAGGTGATGTCAGCATAGCCTGGAGCACCATTGTCTGACAAGCCATCAAACCATATACAAATATATGATTTCTCCAAAATTATCAGTATTCTTACTAGATATAACAAAAAAAAAAAAAAATCATCCAAGGAATCTATCCTAGACTGGATCCTCATATCGCACCCAAGAAAATACACAGACTATGCCACCTTGCCAAACTTTGTTAGTGACCATCTCTCCTTCTACTTAGTCTCAAGCAACAGTCACACCTAATCAGTGCAAACCAATTCAAAAACATACGAAACTTAAGCAACATCCATCCTGAAAAATTCATAGCCACCCTATAATATAAGAACTGGAACATGGTAAAAAAATTGATGATACAGTCATAGAATTTAGCAATATATTTTGACTATAGTCAACAAACTATCCCTTATTTGGAGCAATAGGATCAAAATCAAACCCCATCTCCATGGCTATACAAACATATCAGACAACTAATAAGAACCAGACACAAAGCATGGAAAAATCTGGTATTCTAATAAAACTACCCATAACTTACTACAACTCGGACAACTAAAACAACTGGTAAAACACTACATTAGACATGATAAGAAAACATATTATACTAGCAACCAAGATATGCATAAAACGAATCCAAATAGATTCTGGACAAATCAAAAACATACTGAACTCAGGCAAAACCTCTACTCCATCTCCCACTAATCTTCACCAAAATGAAAACATAGCCTCACAGTTCATTTCTCACTTCATTGAATCAGTGGCATGTCTTATCAAAAATACTTTAACCAATAACCTGTCACCTCCAATACAAATAGCAAACATTAATAATTGTTCTTCACTTCAATCCCTACCTCCTGTATTTAAAAAAAAAAACTCTTACTAAAAACCTACCACTATAGCTCCTAACCACCTCCTTCTTGAATAACTCAATATTGCATCCGAAACAGTGGCATATCCTATTTCTATCCTTATAAACCAATTATTAAAAAAATATATGTCTCTGAACTCTGGAAAAATCATGCATCATACCCCATACACAAAGATGGACCCTCTACTGACTTAAACTATAGGACCATTGCTACACTGTCACCCTTATCAAACATCCTGGAGAAGTGCATCCACCCCCAGCTTCTCAAGTATGTGCTAGCAAAAATTACCCCTGTCCAGCAGAGCACAGTTTTAGACCCCATTGCACCACTTCTGCCCTTCTTAGTTTCATCAGTACAGTCAACCTGCATAAGAGTTATGATAATGTTGTGTCCATCCTCGTCTGGATTTATCTAAGGCCTTCAATACAGTCTACAACAACAAACTCCTAGAAAAACTCACTAACCTACATCTCTACACCACTGGCCTTCACTGGTTCCAGAGCTATTTAAACAATAGACAGCAGGCAGTGAAATGGGAGAATAATTATTAATCCTGCTTGACCACATCTCCTGGCACTCCCCAAGGTTCCATACTCATACCGTTACTGTTCAACATCTTTATAAATGACCTGTAAACTGCATTTAGTTGTAGAACAATAGTCCAATATGCCGCTGACTCTGCCATTATCTGCTCAGCCAAAGACCTAACAACCCTCCAACAATATACCCAAAGACTCCTTTGTCTCATTCGAAACCTGGGTCACTACCCCTCCCCCCAAAAAATATATTCACCACAGAACAGTTAAATAACCAGAAAAATGACTGTCACCTCTAATAACATTAAAATTGAGATAGCAGCTTGATTTCAGAAACTGTGTGTGTCACAATAGATGATCAAATGAAATTTGACATTCACATATTTCAGGTCATTAAAAAAAATCTCACAAAAACTGGGTTGCCTCTATAGAGCTAAGCATTTCCTCACAGACGTTAGTAAGAGAGTAAGAGCATGGCTGAGTCCTTTTGTGTTCGATACTGTTATATGCCTTTTACGTCCTCCACTACCACAAAACTACAGCAATGCTTTAACAAAATAGCTACATGTTATGTAGTCCAATCTCTCCTACATTCTTACCCGTGGGTTCGGAGCCGAATATCGGCTCTGACTCGGCCAAACTTTTCTAGCTCAAAGTCTTCTATTGGCTGGGCTAAGGAGGTATCCCATGCTGCACTGCTCTATATCCCCAGATCTCGTTTGCCGCTCGTGTAGCTCGGACGTGGTCTCGCTTGGCTCTGGCTAAGTACCCTTTTTTCTTCATCTTTTTGAGAGTATTGGATCAACAAAAGCTATTTTAATAGCTACTTCCTTGTTGTTGTTGTGTATTGTTGTAGTGTGGGTGTTTGTTGGTATCCTACTAACTGTTCCAGCGGGCTAGGCCCGTTTTAGTAGAGGACCTAGTCCGTCCCCATTCTTGTGCCTGTGTTTTTGTCAAAAGAAAAAAAAACGTTTAAATTAGAGGTTTTTTTAGTGTCTCCTAACCGTTTTAGTTAGAGGTTTTGTTGCCTTTTTGTGTGTGGCACTGTTGTTGTGAGTATTTGTTGTTCCCGCGCTTTGCGTGGGGTGTGGTGACTCTAGTTTTCATTTCGCCGTAGTTTTCAGTTCTGCTGTGACTGCTCGTTTGGTGGCTTTTGTGTATAACCTTAGGATGTCCAAAGATCAGAAGGAGCACAAACCTTTGGGGTTTAAAAAGTGCTCTAAGTGCAGTTACAAGATGTCCATCACCGACAGACAACTCGGTATGTGTTTATTGTCTGGGAGCAATCCATTTGCAGGAGTCCTGCAGCTTCTGCCATGCCTTTACTCCCAGGGTGCTCCAAGAAAGAAAGAATAAACTAATCTTGAAGTGACTCTTAAAACCATCTTTTGAAGAGGCTATGGATTCTGCTTCCAGTTCTAAGTCAAAATCAAAATCTACTAAGTGTAAAAAGAGATCTCCGGTTCCGTCTGTCTCTTCGGAGCCATCAGAGAAAGTAATTAGACTAGATTCAACCTCCTCGGCTCCACTGTCTTTGGGGCCACAGGAAGTGTCGGTAGTAATGGAACCAGCGTCGGCTCCAATTATATTGGAACCTCTTCGGAGCCGATCACCCAGTACTAGACCAGGGTCACCTGAGAGGAGATCTCAATCACCCTCCCTATCCTCCAAATCCTACAGGACACTTTCAGATATGGATGTCGACAGGGTGGTGCAGAGGCTCCTTCAGTCTCCAGTTTTGGCTAAATTGTTCTCGGCTCCGACCCAGTCGGCTCCGGAGCCTGTCCCGATACCTTCTTCAATTGTTCCTCCGAGCGCGTCTCTGTCTTCGGAGCCGGAATGCTCCGCTTCATGTGATGTTCCTGCATCGGTTCCAGTGTCCCCTCCGGGCTTATCAGTACTGACATTGGCTCCGACCCTGTCGGCCCCATCCACAGGGTTCAGGACATGGGTTTCTTCAGTCGGACCAGAGGGGGACACCTTTTGGTTCCAAGTCTCCCGCTCGGTGCCTCAGCTCGTGGAACCCCGACCCCTGTCATGGTCTCGGAGGCCGGCCAGTCCTCGGACTCGGGGGGGGGCAGCCTTTGAGGCCATGCGGAGCGCGCTGGCCAGGTCTTCAGCCACATCATGCGGATCGGTCATTCTGTCCCCCTCCATTCCAGCTTGAGCCTCTGATCATCACCTATCTGTAGACAGCGGAGCCCCAAGGCCTAGGGATACCCCCACGAGTGGTCCTCAAGTTTCTAAGGGCCCCTCAGAGTCTGTGCCTGAGGAGCCCCCTAGAAAGAAAACGTGCAAGAGGAAGCACATAGACTCCCAGGATGAGTCTCTCACCTCAAATACCGACCTCGAGGAATCGGAGGGGTCCCTCAAGTCATCCTCTGGCGATGTTTCTTTCTCCGACATTCTGGAGATATTGAAACAGAGCAGTGACTGGCCTTCCAAAGCACCCTCCAAGGAGGAGTCGGTCTTCCTTAAGGTCTTTGGTGCTCAACCCTCCGCCTCCTGGGTGTCTCCACCCTTCGAGCTCTTGGATTTAATTCATGGAAGGGTGTGGGAGAACCCTGATTCTGTGGAACCCGTACCCAGGAGACCCAATAAATTTCTATCGGCTCCCCCAGGTAAGGAGTTTTTGTCCAAAGGAGTCCCTGTAGATGCTGTCCGTCCTTCTAACAAGGAGTCTAGGACCATGGACCGGTATGGGAAGCGTACCCTCTCATCAGCAAAGTTTACCTTACGGTCGCTGAACTACCTGTCTCATTTTACTTGGCTCCAGAGAGATCTCCTCAAGGAGTTAGGAGATACTCTAGCAGGTAATGTTCCGGAGGTGGTGGCCCAGATGGTTAATGCCCAGGTGTCTACCCTCAACTCCATTGTTAACTCGTCCATGCGGCTCATTTCCTATGCAGCCGAGGGAGCGAGTAGGGCAGCAAGCTCAGGGGTCGCCCTTAGGAGGTAAGCCTGGATGTGCCTTTGTCATTTCACGGAGGCCTTCAAGTCTCCTTTCACCAATGCCCCATTTGATGGTTCCTCTTTGTTTGGAACCAAGGTGAAAGACACCCTCACCAGGTGTGAGCAAGAGGGAAAGACTGTCTGCTGTAGGGGTCCGTTTTTCCCTCCTCTCTAGACCTTACCCCAAGGCCCAGAGAGGTGGGAAGATGTGGTTCAAGAAATCACAGAAGTTTTTTTCCCAGTGCACAAGGTGAGCCCCCCTCCAGAGGCCGAGGAGGGGGAGGTTATTCAGGGAGACGCTGCCCTAGAGGCAGGGGAGGCCCCCGCAATTCTGGAGACCGCGATTCCTTTCGCAGTTCTCCCTACCATCGTCCCTGATGGGATGCCCGACTGTGCGTTTCCGGAGCCAGTCGGGGGCCGAATATCGTTATACCCGGAAGCCTGGGAAAGCATCACCCAGGACCGATGGGTATTACGAATAATTTCCGGAGGTTATGCCATCCCCTTCACGTCAGACCCCCCCTCCAATCAGGAGAATCCCGGACGTTCCACCCAGTCAAAGGGATCACACAACTTCAGAAGTTTCAAAGCTGCTAGAAAAAGAAGTCATCCAGTATGTCCCCTCAGACCAGATCGGATTAGGGACTTACTCAAGATTCTTTTTGGTGCCGAAAAGAACAGGGGACCCGAGACCCATTCTAGATCTCAGCCAACTAAACCACTATGTGCAAAAGTTCAAGTTCCGAATGGTCACTCTTCAGTCGATTTTCCCATTGTTGGGAAAAGACGTATGGATGTGCTCCATCGACCTCAAGGATGCTTACTACCATATCAAGATGGACAGGGCATCCAGGAGTCACCTACACTTCCGACTGGGAGCCAGTCATTTCCAGTTTCGAGCCCTGACCTGTGGTCTCACCACAGCCCCCAGGGTGTTCACCAAGTGTTTGGCGGTGGTGACGGCTCACTTGAGACGTCAAGGATTCTAAGTGTTTCCGTATCTGGATGACTGGCTCCTCACCGCCCCTACCAGGCATCTACTAATACAAACCAGGGATGCTACCATCACACTCTGTCAGCAGTTAGGCATAACACTGAACTGGGAAAAATCTGCCTTGTTGCCCTCACAGTGTGTCATCTTTATAGGTGCAGTGCTAGACACCGTTCAGATGCGAGCCTTTCTACTGCAGAAAAGAATCACAGTCTTACAAAATCAGGTGCAAGCCCTGTTACCTCTCAGGAAAGTAAAGGCAAGATGGGTTCTTCAACTCCTGGGCACTATGGCAGCAACAATTATGTTAGTTACTCTAGCGAGATTGCACGTGAAGCTCCTTCAATGGCTCCTCTTTGCCCAATGGTCTCTCTAAAGACTCCCACTTTCCCATCAGATCTTGCTCACGGACAGATGCAAACAGGATCTCAGATGGTGGCTTTGCACCAACAATCTGGACAGGGGGAACCCTTCGTTCCATCACCCCCAGTTGCCACAGTGACCACGGATGCCTCCCAGATGGGGGGGGCATTATCTTGGCAGGACAGTCCAAGGCATGTGGCAAGATCACGAGATACATCTGCACATCAACGTCCTAGAGATGAGAGCAGTGTTACTTGCATTGCGGGCACTTCAGAGCTTTCTTCCTCTCGGGACTATTGCAGTACACTCAGACAGCATGTCCATTGTGTGGTATCTGAACAAGCAAGGAGGAACCAGATCATACCCCCTGTGCAGAGAGGCCATGCGAGTATGGCAGTGGGCAATTTCTTCCCATCGGTTCCTGGTGGCCACGCACATTCCAGGGAAGTCCAGTGTGATAGCAGACAAGCTAAGCAGAGCTATTCTGATGCCTTACGAGTGGTCCCTGAATCGTCTGGTTGCAAAACGAATCTTCAGCAGATGGGGTCAGCCTTGCTGCGATCTTTTTGCCAGCCCCTTCAATGCCAAATGCAGCAGCTACTTCACGCAGATGCCCCCACAGGGGGAGTCACCCAGGGATGCTCTAGTCCACGATTGGCCCTCCAGTCTGCTCTATGCTTTCCCTCTGTTTCCCTTGCTATCAAGAGTGATTCAGAAAGCACAATCCTTGGGAAGCAGAATGATCCTGATTGCCCCACACTGGCCTCGTCAAGTCTGGTTCCCCTTTCTCCATCCATACATGGTGGACCCTCCTTGGACTCTGGACCCAGTACCAGACCTACTGACACATGTCGAGACAGTTCAAGTCCTCTCTGCGGACTCTCAGGTTGACAGCCTGGCTTCTCCAATTCCGTTGCTAGTTAGGCTTCATCATTTTTCACCTGAGGTGGTTCACATTTTATCGTCCTCTCATAAGCCCTCTACTAGGAGAATTTATTCCAGCAAATGGAAGAGATTTTCTATTTGGGCTCTTGTGTAGGGAATTGACACTTACACAGCTCCAATTGCTTCCGTCTTGGAGTTCTTGCCTATGCTTTTCCAGCAGGGCTCAGCGTCCGCTATCATTAAAGTTCAATTGGCAGCGATTTCTAATTTTCATATTGCTAATGAGCCTAGTTTGATGACCCACAGACTCTGTAAGGCTTTCCTGAAGGGCACTCTGTTACTTCGCCTTCCTGTCTCAGAACCTATTATGCCCTGGGATCTAAATTTTGTTTTGCAAGCCCTTACTTCACCACCATTTGAACCTGCTGCTACCTGTGCCTTGAAATTCTTGACCTGGAAAATGGCCTTCTTAATAGCTATCAGATCAGCCAGATGCGTTTTAGAAATTCAGGCTCGTTCTATCAAACCTCCATACTTGATCTTTCATAAAGACAGGGTGTCTCTTAGACCAAACCCTTCTTTTCTTCCTAAAGTGGCATCCATATCTAATCTCAATCAGTCTATTGAGTTGTCCATGTTTTTTCCCCACTTTTCAAACAAGGCAGAATTTAAATTTCATCAACTAGATGTACACAGACAGTTACGTTTCTGTCTGCACAGGACCAAAGATCTCCGAAAATCTGATCAGTTGTTTGTCTCCTTTTCAGAAAACATAATTGGGTCCCCTGTCTCCAAGATCACCCTATCCAGATGGATATCAAATTGTATTTCTTTCATTTATTCTTCAGGGGGGAAAGACCTACCATTTCCAGTCAAGGCTCACTCTACTAGGGCTGTATCTGCATTTGCAGCCTACCACGCCAGATTGTCGATGGATGATATTTGTGCTGCAGCTACCTGGGCATCTCCTCACACCTTTGTTACTCATTACAAACTGGACATGGTATCTAGGGGCAGGTCTTCCTTTGGTTCCACAGTACTCAGGAGTATCTTCCTTTGAGCCTCCCAGGATGTAGGTGCTGGGGACGCTGTCCCACGGGTAAGAATGTAGGCGAGATTGGACTACATAAGATCAAGAAGTTATGTACTCACCATAACATTCGATGTATGTAGTCCATCTCACCTCACATCCTTACTTACCCTCCCACCTTCCCTCGTCCTGGTGGATCTGGAGGTTAGGCTTGGTTTTTAGAGTTCCCTTCACATTTAGTTTATTCCTCTTGTTGGGATTTTGTTATGCATGAAGTATGAGTGTGGTGTTTGCAGCAAACTAGATCTGGGGATATAGAGCAGTGCAGCATGGGATACCTCCTTAGCCCAGCCAATAGAAGACTTTAAGGCTAGAAAAGTTTGGCCAAGTCGGAGCCGATATTCGGCTCCGATCCCACGGGTAAGAATGTGAGGCGAGATGGACTACATATATCGAACATTATGGTGAGTACATAACTTCTTGATTTGCTACAATTTAGCCCCACAGAACCCATCACTGTTTAGCCTAATAATCTCTAAACTGGCTAGAAACCCTCCCCATACTCTGTTACGCACAACTGGTAACAGTCTACAAAATATTCCACACACCACAACAATGCCCCACCCTCAAATCTCTCATTCTTCCATATCTACCAAGAAGAACATTGCAGTCAGGTGATAAATTGCTTCATCTGATGTTGTTAATCTTCACCTAATCCTTGATGGTGGGTTCAGTTCCGAACCTTCGGAACCGACTCAGCCATTATTTTCCAACCCGCGCTCTCCAAAATCTCGAGCCCGGCTGTACCCATAATGTTCCCCACAGAGATTACCTCAGATTTCGTTTGCCATGTTGCAGACCAGATGTGCCTTTATTATCTCTCGAGCCTTGGCAAATATTTGTGAGTTATAAAACTTTTTATATACCTACCTCTAGTAGTTAACCTTATCTACCTTATTTAACCTACCCACTCCTCTTCTACAGTTTTTGTCTTATGGTGAGGTATTTTTCCTGCTTACCATTGTTGGTAACTCCCTTTCTTTACCCTTAGGGTATTCTTGTTACCATCATTGGTACTTTTCTTCTTCCTTTGCCTTTCAAAAAAAAAATCCTCTCTCTCTCCCCTTATCTTCTAGCCTTCCTTATTTTCAAATATGTCTGATAAGAAAGAATCTGCAGTGAAACCTAAGGGCTCTTCAGGTTTCAAGAGATGTACCAAGTGTGAGGGAAAAATGCCCAACTCAGACGGCATACCTGAGTGTTTATTGTTTAGGCAAAATTAATTTGCAAAAGGATTGTGCTATTTGTCACGGATTTTCCTCACGTATCTTAATGGAAAGGAATAATAAGCTTTTGTTGAAAGGCCTGTTAAAATCTCCTTTCGATGAGGCCATTTTTGGATCTAAAGAGAAAACTGTGGAAGCGGGAACTTCTTCCCACAGTTTAAAAAAGAGTCCTTCTTTGGTTACGAGCTCTTCGGAACCAATGAGAAAAATTTCTAAAACTTCTTTGGCTCTGAAAAGTTCTTCAGCACCGGGAGAATTATCAGTGCCTAGCAAGACACCTTTGGAACACTCTGATACCTCGGCCACAGCTCCAACTGAGCCGTCGGTACCTAGGACTTCAGAATTACCTATTGCAACAAGGACATCATATTCTCCTTCTGTGGACTCTTTTAGGGACACCCCATTCGTAGAAGTCTGACGGTCCAGATCTCCTTCCACGGTATCAGTGAGGTCTACTAAAAATTTATCGAAACAGGACATTACAAGGTTAGTGGACCAGCTCCTAGTGGCAAGAGGATTAACTTCGGTTCTGAGCCGAGCCAGCATTGGAACTGCTCATTCCATAACACCTACATACACTCCTCCAACTGTATCTTAGCCCTTGGAGTCCTCAGTTCCAACAGCCCCAGTTCTGGCTGAGTTGGCTCCGACAGTCTTCCCGTCTTTGGTTCTGACTACAGCCTTGAGTTTTTCCTGGATCTTCTGCACTGGGGGACTCCCAGGTCGGGACTCAACAGTCGGTTCCGGAATGCATGATATTTTTTCGGTTTCGTTTGAGCCTTCCATACCTCTTGGAGTGTCGGCCCTTGTAGTTCAGACTCAGGCTCCAGGTGCAGAGGCAGTCTTCTCGGTGCAGGGTGTGACCCCGGTTCTGAAGCACTCCTTTTTGGTTCCAGGCTCCCACCCCTCTACGGGGGGGGGGGGGCTGCCTTCTGTATCATGGATAAGGCACTATCCCTTGGGGATTCTCAGTCATTGCCTTCCCTGTCTGGGCAAGTATCTTCTCCTTCCTCTCAGCCAGAGCTGCTCTTGACCTCATCCCCCAGACAGAGGGTGCAAACGCCCCAGGTAACACCCACCCTGGTGGTTACCTCTTTGGATACTTCTCCAGAACGTCCCCCCGAAGAAGTCCATGTGAAGAGGAAGTGCAAGAGGAAGCACCTCGACTCCCCAGAGGAGTCTTAAACTGAAGATACTGACTTCAATGAAGGCAAAGGTTCCCCAAAGTCACCCCCTGAAGATGTTTCCTTTGGGGACATCCTTGAAATACTGAAACAGAGGGGTGACTTTTCATCCACACAGCCTTCCACAGAGGAGTCCGTATACCTGGAGGCTTTTCGCACCCAACCATCCACTTCTTGGATTTCTTTGCCCGCTGACGAACTGGTGAAATTGATTGCTCAGCGGGCTTGGAAGATAACCAATGCCATAGAGCCTACTCCGAAAAGACCTGACCGTATTTTGTCTGCACCAAAGCAGGAACCACATTGGTCCAAAGGAATCCCTGTTGATGCAGTGGTGGTGGTAGCAGCAGCCACCAAAAAAGAACTTGCACAAGAGAGTCACACTATCCATCCTCCTAACAAGGAGTCTAGGACCTTGGATAGATTTGGGAAGTGTGTTTATGCTTCAGCAACCTTTGCGTTAAGGTCGTTGAACTACATGTCACACTTTAACAGGTTACAAAGAGACTTAATTAAGGAACTTTCTAACACTCTGGCAGGAGCAGTAGTTGCAGAGGTTCAGGATTCGGTCTCCTCCCAGCTTGCAACCCTTGAAATCATCTCCAATTTGTCCATGAGGCTCATAGCACATGTAGCCGAAGAGACTTCCAGAGCAGCAGGTTCAGGCATAGCCATCAAACGGTATTCCTGGATGCGTTTATGTGACCTCGTGAAGCCATTCAAAATGTCATTCTTCAATGCACCCTTTGACGGATCTATCCTTTTTGGCCCAAAAGTTAAGGAAATTCTGACCAGAAGTGAGCAGGGTGGCAAGACCCTATCTGCCATTGGCATTCGTTTTTCTACTCCTCAACAACCCTACTCAAGGAATCAGAGGAGCGGGAGATGTTGGTTCAAGAAATCCAAAGGGCCTTTCTATGACTCTTGTGGTAAAAATTTCCCCTGTGGCAGAGGGGGAAACAATGGATGACGCCGCCCTAGGAGCCAGAATAGACCACAAAATCTGGAGTCCAGGGAATCCTTCTCTGGTACTTCCTATCAGCGATGCCCGATTGTCTTGCTCTGGAGGCAGTCGGGAGACTATTATCCCTGCACCTACCAGCATGGCAGATAATAACTTTGGACAAATGGCTGCTCGGAATAATATCCAGTGGCTACCAAATCCCCTTGTTCGTGAACCTCAAACCTCAGAAAAAACTCTGAGATGTTCCACCCAATCAAAGGGAGGCAGCAGCTTTAGAAATCCAAAAGCTGCTTGATGAAAGAGTCATCCAAAAAGTCCCACCAGACCAGATAGGATCCGAGTTAACTCAAGATTCTTTTTAGTGCCCAAAAAAAACAGGGGACTGGAGACCGATTTTTGATCTCAGTCGATCCAACAAATCGGTCTACCAAACCAAATTCTGGATGGTCTCGGTACAAACCATATTTTCTTTCTTGGAAAAAGCCAATTGGATGTGCTCGATAGACCTCAAGGATGCTTATTACCACATAAAGATGGAGAAAAGCTCCAGGAGGTTTCTACACTTCTGGCTAGTGGCCAGTCACTACCAATTCAGAGCACTGCCCTTTGAACTCACCACAGCCCTCAGGGTGTTTACCAAATGCCTGGCAGTAGTTGCAGCTCATGTCAGACTGTAAGGTTTTCAAGTATTCCACTACCTCAGCGACAAGCTCCTCACTGCTACCACCAGGCATCATTTAGAAATAGCAAGAGACTATGCCTTGCCTGTCTGCTCATCCCTAGGCATTTCAGTAAAGCTCAAAAAATCCAAGCTGCAACCCACACAAAGTCTGGATTTCATAGGGGCGCAACTAAACACCGTCTCAGGGATAGCTTCTCTCCCTCCACAGAGACTACTAAGTATCAGGGCTCTGGTGAGATAGATTATTCAAAATGACAGAGTCCCAGCAAGATTAATCCTTCAAACCTTGGGTTCAATGGCTGCCACAATCACTCTGGTTCCTCTAGCAAGATTTCACATGCGAATACTACAGTGGTTACTAGCAATGCAGTGGTCTCTAACTCACCAACTAATCTCTTATTAAATTCTAGTAACCAATCTCTGCAAACAAGACCTCAAATGGTGGTTTCATTCAGATCACTTTCTCCTGGGCCAACCTTTCCCTCTACCTCAACCGCAAGCCATAATGACCACAGATGCTTCCCAGATGGGGGGGGGGGGGTTATCTGGGAAAGACAGTTCAAGGTACATGGTCCCAACTGGAGGCCAACCTGCACATCAGTGTTCTAGAAATGAGGGCAGTGCTATTAGTGTTGCAAGCATTCTAGGATTCTCTTCTTCTAGGAACAGTTGCAATTCAAACAGACATGTCAGTGGTCTGGTACATCAACAAACAAGGGGGAACCAAATCATATCCACTATGTCGAGAGGCACTCAGTGTGTGTGGAAATGGGTGATTTCTTCCAACTGCTTTTTCATAGCAATGCACATTCCGGGAAGTTCAAATGTGATATCAGACAAATTGAGCAGGACTAGTCTCATGCCTCACAAGTGGTCCCTGAATCCAATAGTGGCAGACTAGATTTTCCGTCGATTGGGCTAACCTTACTGCAACCTCTTTGCTTCCCTCCTGAACAACAAATGCAGAAGTTACTTTGCCCTAATCCCTCCACCGGGGAATCACCCAGGGACGCTCTTCTACACAATTGGCCGCCCGGTCTATTATATGCCTTTCCCCCAATCTCGTTAATTTCTCAGTTTCTGAAGAAAGCAAAAAGGATGAAGAATACCATAATCCTCATTGCCCCATTCTGGCCTCAACAAGTCTGGTTCCCCTTCCTTTGGCCTCATCAGCTACAGAAACCATGGACTCTGGACCTGGTTCCAGACCTGCTAACTCACCCACAAGGCATGGTTCACCCGAACTTGCAGTACCTCAAACTGATGCTGTGGTTCCTCCAATTCTCCATGATTGCCAGGCAAGCACCTCTGTCATCACCCGTCCAACATATTATTATTGCAGATCACAAACCTACAACTAGAAAACTTTACCTGACAAATGGAGAAGATTTACCATATGGGCTTTAAATAAGGGATTTGATCCCTTCAATATCCCAACTGAATGCCTGTTGGACTTCTTGAATACTCTCTTTGAGTCTGGTCCCTCTGGTTCGACTATAAAGGTTCAGTTGGCTGCAATCTCTAATTTTCATACTGGACACAATGACTCTTCAATAATGTCCCATAAGCTTTCCAGAGCCTTCCTGAAAGGGTTGTCCTTGCTAAGACCCCCTTTTAAAGATCTGGTTCCTCCATGGGATTTGTCAACAGTCCTTCAAGCATTAACTCAAAGCCCCTTTGAACCAGCTGATTCTTGTCAATTAAAATTTTTGACTCGAAAGACTTTATTTCTAGTAGCCATCACCTCTGTAAGGAGACTTTCTAAGTTACAGGCGCTATCATGCAAATCTCCCTATTTAATTTTTCATAAAGACAGGGTTCAACTAAGAACAATTCCTTCTTTTCTTCCAGAAGTGGTTACTGAATCCAGTATCAACCAGACCAAACATTTACCAACCTTTTTCCCTAATTTTACTAATAAAGGAGAATACGCTCTGCATTTGCTAGATGATCTCCACAAAACTAAGGAATTCCATAAATCTATCCAATTATTTGTGGCCTTCTCTTCCTTAAAAATGGGTTGTGCAGTCTCCAAAGTTACCTTAGCTAAGTGGTTGAGAGACTGTATTTCTTTCACCTATCAGTCTCAAGGACTTTAACTTTATAAAACAGTTAAAGCTCATTCTACGAGGGCTGTTGCCACATCAGCAGTTTTTCATGCAAGAGCTTCTCTAGATGACATTTGTGCAGCAGCTATTTGGTCTTCTCACCATACCTTCATTGCACATTACAAACTAGAACAAATCTCGAGAGGTCAAGCATCCTTTGGCTCTATGGTGCTTCAGAATAGTCTTCCATGAGACCTCCCAAGGTACATAAGTTGCTGGGGATTCTGTCCCACCGTCAAGGATTAGGTGAAGATTAACAACATCAGATAAAGAAGTTATGTCTTACCATAACGTTCCATCTGTGTTCATCTTCACTAATCCTTGACATTCCCTCCCACCATCCCCCATCATAAATTATTTAGTAGGCCTCACCAATTCTGACCAGTTTCTTATGAGGAATCCATAGATGGCCTTGTCCTCTTTGTATATATCTCTATATGTATATATGTGTGATATTCTAAAATTTGGCTATATTCTGCCATCTGGCAATCTCGATCTGAGGCAGTCTCTGTGAGGAACATTATGGGTAGAGCTGGGCTCGAGAGTTTGGAGAGCACGAGCTGGAGAATAACGGCTGAGTCGGTATCAAGGATTGGTGAAGATGAACAACACAGATGGAATGTTATGGTAAGACGTAACTTCTTTTTATGGTATCGAAAGCAAATAACAAAGCAGGAGGCAATCTGTGTTTCAGCTACATATCAAAAACATGGAATGATATCCCGTTTAAGCTAAGACAAATTAATAACCTAAACCTTTTTAAAACCAACCCCCATATTGTACCTCAGGAATAATAGGCTATGCTACTGTGATACTTCAGGTTAACTTGATTATCACATCGACATACTAGTCTAACCTATCTCTTTATACAGCACTTTCACTATGAGTCCCTTAATGGACCTACCCAACTGTGTAACCTCAAGCTATTCTGTTACTATAATCTTGATTGATTAAAGCTTACTACAATACTGTAATGACCTTTTGTTTCCTGACTTTAATAACTGTAATTGCATTTTACTTGCAAAACTCAGTGATGTAACATGGTAATGAATTTATCGTGACTAATCTAAACTTCCAGCTTGTGTCACTGGATTATTAAACCTATATGTGTGAGTTGTTTAAATTGTACCTATGTGTAATTTGTTTAATTGTCTTGAGCTTTTCTTCTTGGTCCTGTGCAGAAAAGGGGCAATCTATGCCCAGTCTGTCAAGAAATGCCATCAGTAAATAAAAAAATTTATTTTCTGATATGGAGTGGAGCAAAACAGCATAGTATTTCAGAACTGCACAAGAAAGATACAAAGGGATACTAGAAATGAGCCAGAGGTAGAGCAGGTCCAAAAATGTGCAGAAGCAGGGGTAGTACTAGAACAAGGGCTTATGATGGCCTTCCTTGCTGTCAGCCTGTATGCTGATGTGGCTACAATTGCTGATATAAACGTACAGTTATTTCTGTTGTCCTTTTGGGAAATGTGTTTTCTGCTGAAGGGTAAGCAATGATGACCAGGAGAGTTGCCTTGTGTGTACCTATCATTCATTTCTGGACATTGTCTCATAATAAAAATCAGTTTCTAACACTAATCCATAGAGCTTAGTGCTAATTTTGTTGATATGTTTGTGAAAGAAGAATTGTCCTCAGAGATGGTGGAACTGTAGTTGGTTAGCATCTAGCTCATCATAGTAGTGAGCAATCCCTGTGAATGTTATTTCAGTTAAGTCGGTGTTCAAAATCGCACTCCAATTGAATTGAAAGAATCTGCTACCTGCTACCTGCTGATGTTCCTTCCTGTGGTAAAACATGATGCAGTATCCCTGCTGTACTTTTTCTCCTGCATTCTTTCTGTTCCATCCTAATAAGTCTCCCAGTATCCTCTCCTTTTTATCATCTTATTCTGTATGTGTCTTAGGTTTGAAATGTGTAGTGCTTTCTTGATTTATGCTAACCAGTCTAGTTTTCTTCCTCATTCATTTTTTTTTAATGTACTGTTGTTGTCACTAATGTACTGTTGTTGTCACTATATAGTTGCAGTAAATGTTGTGTGTTCTTTTGCTGTTTTATACCTGTAGTGAGATCTCTTATTATATTGCTCCATGTGATATATTTTTATAATAATCAGCTAGAGCTTTTGTTTACAGACTTCCACTAAGAATGAGTTCTATTTTGTTTGTGTCTTTCGGCTTTTCCCGGTTAGGGGTCGCCACAGCGGAACTCCGGTCCGCTAATGATTGGCAGTTGATTATTACGTACTGGCTTGCCAGACCTGATGCATAACCTTCAACGAAGGTACGCCCATTCACGCATGTCTCCACGCAGAAGACGCTCTAGCTGAGAATCGAACCGGACAGCGTCTTACTGTGAGGCGACAACGCTACCGCAGCACCACCAATGAGTTCTATTCAGATGAAATTTCCAGATAAACAAATGGAAGAAAATAAGTAAAGCATGTTGTGTTCTGCCAGATATCCATTTATGCATAGCTGGCTGTAGCAAAGTTTGGCGACCGCATCCCAGAGTTCACTTTCTGTAGGAGTGAATCAGAGTTTTTCTGCATTACCTAATTTGTAAAGTCTCTGCTTTCTAATGGGATAGTAATCTTAATGTCACCTCCAGGTAGAAAATGGGTGGTGCTGTGGATTGCTTGTAGAAAGTTCCCCTGTAGTTTTGGTTCCATTTTTTTTATAACCTCCTCCCTATAAGACTTGACCCCATGGTTTGACTACCTGCATCCAGTTGGCCCAGTCATTCTGCAGTAGAAGGAATCTGGAATCCCTGTGTGAGGCAGGAGCCCTCTGGCCAATTTGTTCCTGCCTGGGAATCCCAAAGATCTCATGCATTCTTCTGCAAAAATGGGGGTAGTAGGGAATAGGCTAGTTTGCTGGTCTAGTGTGTTAGTTTACCCTCTTCCCTGGCTATGCACCCCCCTTCCCCTGTGTCAGCTGTTTTGAGCTTCACTATAGCTGCTAAATGAGGGGAAACATGCCTACATGAAAACTTTCTGTCACCTTACTGTGAGAATTGCTCACTAGACTTGAACTGCATGTGGTGAACACCTAGTGCTCCATATACCTCTGTACAATGAAATCCCCTCAGTTTACTGTGTGACTTTCCCACAGCAACGAGGACTGTCTAGGCTCAAACACCATGGGGGAAACAACTAGGATTCCTGCCACATGTCATCTATGTGGTGAGTCAGTGCCGCCTCCCTCCCTCCAGGATAGACAAGCTGGCAACAGCTGTTCACTTCCATCTTCTTCCTCTTCCCACCTCCTAGAGGCACCTGAACCGCTATTCAGACTGAGGCACTTGTGATGTAGTCAGGGCTTTATCCCTGAATGCCACAGAGCTGGCTTTTAGTTCTGGTCCATGTTTAATGCAACCCTTTGGGTGTAGCCTTCTGAAAGCAGTGTTGCTGAACATATGTTGCTGTACTGTACAAGTTAATATTGTTCTAGTAATGTAATTTTACGTCTTTTCATATGTGATTTTTTTTCAGCCACAAGTATTGCACAATAGTGAAACCAGCAGTAGGAGACAGTATTTGTTTTTCAATATGAAGTGTAGCATAGGTGCTCCCAAATAATAATTTAACAATAAATCATGTTTGTGAGTGGACAGTGCAAGGTTTACCCCTTTGGTCATGAAGGTGAGGACTGAGTGACTAAACAAAGCTAACTGTTAGTAAACCTGCATTTACCCTCACCATGACGTGCTTTCCCGATGTTATACAATTACATTAATTTTAAAAAAGAAGTGATTTAGTAGAGCATAAAGAGTATGGTACAGTCTCTAAAAAATATGGTGTTGGCACTTTAATATTTTTTTTTATTTTATTTTGCTTACCAAAATGCAGGGAGTATGACATGAGCAGCAGAAACGAAACAAAACTAAGATATTTTACTGCCAGCAGCCTTTGCTGTTGTAAACAGAGAGATGCTGAGAAGAATAGGGTTCAATGTGTTACAAATTGTCTGCTTGCCAACATTTTACTAGTTCAGTGTACAGGTTAACAGTCCCTAATCCGAAATCCTTGGGACCAGCTGTGTTTCGAATTTTAGAATCTTTCTGATTTTAGAGCCCTCAGACAACAAATTACAAATGCAGCTTAAATAGGAGTCAAAAATTACAATTACTATTTACTGCTAGTAGTAGATGACAAGACAGTAGTGAAACTGCAATGCATTGCATACATTTTGTATGCTGTGCTATGAAGAATCAAAACAACTCATCTTCAAAATTCAGTAAGAGTCAAGATTATTAGAACTGCTCACTTGTCCCATACACACACACCCCCATGCACATGCACACTCGCACTAGGTGTAATTAGAAGGTGATGCAGAAGGTTCAGGGTTGGATTATGAAGCAGCAAGCAGGACATCATCGGCATCAGTGGTGTGATCATTGTCAACAGGTTGTAGTCGGACATCTGATGATGGGCTAGGAACATGATTCTTAGGTGACAAAGACTTCTTGAAGTGTCATCTGTCTCAACATAGGTTTCTTTTGAAGCAGTCCCTCTTTAACTGAGTAAATTCCCTTAATCTCATGCTCACTGATAAATTCACATTGTTCAAGGCATGCAATTAACTGATCACATGTTTTCATCATATCATCTGTGGGAATTTTTGCACTAGTGTCCACAATGTACTCCTCATCCATGCTATCCTCATGCTTATCTACATTTACACAATTGCAACAACTTCCCCATTGCTCAAGGAATGTACAACAGATGCATCAATGTCAATGTTTACCATTTCTTCTGTGTCATCTTCCTTTAAGTTGTTTGTACTTGTGCCTGATAAACTTCTAGCGTATGTTACAACATTCGATATCATCATCTTGTCATCAGTGACACAAAATCCTTCAAAGTCTTTATTTATAGGTTCATTTTCATCAAACATCAATGTTGGCCAAAGTTTGTGCCAAGCATTAGTTAATGTTCATTTCTCAACATCCTTCCAAGCATTAGCAGCTGTGTAAATGGTATCCTTAATACTAAACTCTTTCAGGAAATCTTGGATTCCTACACCTCCATTGACCGCAGCAAGCAAAAGTTTGTGCCAAGCATTAGTTAATGTTCATTTCTCAACATCCTTCCAAGCATTAGCAGCTGTGTAAATGGTGTCCTTAATACTAAACTCTTTCAGGAAATCTTGGATTCCTACACCTCCATTGACCGCAGCAAGCATACAGTTTAAAAAATGTTTTTTTTGTACTTGCTCTTCATTGATTGTAAAATTTCCTAGTCACAAAGCTGCAATAATGATGTCACATTTGGAGGTGGGTAAATTCCAAAAACATTACTTTTCACAAGACGTTTGGCAGGAGGATGTGAGGAGCAGTTATCCACGAACAATAAAATTTTTACAGTTTTCTTCCAGCCCAGTTTGCCTGAAATGAGCTTGTGCCTGTGGTATGAAATGGCTATTGAACCAGTAAGAAAACATTTCTATGGTAACCCATACTTTCTTGTTTGCATAATAATGCACGGATAAATGGCGTACACCTTTCAGACATCTTGGATGTATTTATTGATTTATTTATTTTTTGACATTTGTTGACCAGGAAAGTCCACTGGGTCAGAAACCCATTTTCAGTGGAGGCCCTGGGAGAAAAGCTCCATTTACAGTAAAACATATAACAGATGGGTACAATTTACATTGTTTAACAGTATGATTTTTATACAGTTTCAGTAGTAGTAATAAGCAAAAATAAGTAAAAATATACAGTAAAGTTTAATATAGGCAATGGATAATTACTCAGTGGCATTCTGTTAATCTTTGTACTCTGATAGGACAGAGGCTGAAAACAAAATTATTTATATTAATATAAAATCATTGTGTAGTAGCAAAAGTTAGCTGGTTAAGGTTGTTAGTTAAGAATACAGTCCAGTCGTACAACAGAGGCCTAGGATTAATTCTAAGGTGGACTTAGATGTGGACCACATAGACAAGTTTGATTTTCAAGAAAGTGGTCTCTTAAGGTATATTTGAAGGTTTTCAATGACTCAAGTAAAGTAACAGTTGGGGGTAGGTTATTCCATAATTTTGCTATGGAGTAGGAAAATAAACTTTGTCCTGCTCTCTTGTTGGTATTTGGACACGTAAAAGTTTGTTTGAGGACCGAAGTTTTCTAGAGGAGATGTAGAACTGGATGATGTGTGAGAGTGTGGGTCTGTTATCTGGGTTATATATTAGTTTGTGAGCAGTGTTGAGTTGAGTATACTGCAGCTAATGGGAGAAATTGAGCCACTTTAAAGTATCAATAGCTTGACAATGGTGTGTGCAGTGTGGTAGGCCACAGACAATTTTTGCAATTTTGTAATGGCATGATTGTAATTTGTTGCTCAAGGCTGTGTGCAGGTTTATGAAAATGGGGGAACCATAAAGGAGGGAATAGAGTAGGAGAGTGCTAGCCAGTTTTGTTCTAGTGGACGTATCTATATACAATATATGTCTGTAGAGCTTACCTAATTTGAAATATGTTTTTTTATTATATTGAGTATATGTTGTTCAAAGCATAGTTTGTCATCTATAGTAATGCCTAGTAATTTTGTAGTATGCACCACTTCTGTTTCAGTTTTGTTTTGGGAGAAAATTTTGAAATCTTGTAGGGGAAGTTTAAATGAACATATCACTAGCTTTGATTTTTTGGGTTTTAGAAGTAATTGTGCTTCATGTAACCATGATGTTCATCGTGTTACCCTGCTGCAGTCATCACACTTGGGTTATCCTGCCATCAGGCGGTCCCGCAGTCGGCCTGAATTCCAAAGTCTTGGTCCGGCGTCGGTTGCTGTCGCTTCTTCCCTGACGTCAGTGCGCCAGGGGTATATAAGAGGCATCCGACGCCATTTTCTTCAGTCTTTCTTGCCGCACAGTGCCCGAAGCAGAAGCAGTTCGCAATTGCCGGTTGGCCGACACCTGAGATTTTCGATTTGAATTTCAGTCCGAAGTCTTCAATAAAGCTAAGTACCCCGTTGGGGAACATTTTGTTGCCTCAGTCCGATGTCAGAAAAAGTTAACAATTGCATTTCTTGTGGGAAGCAAATACCTCATAAGGACTTCCATTCCTATTGTATTCCTTGCCTAGGCCCAGACCACGACGTCACGGGTTGTCAGTTTTGTGCTAGGTTTAATAAACGCACTATCAAACGCCGTTTTGACTTCGCACAGCATTACTTTGGTAGGAAATTTAATTATATCATGCCGTCGGAGCAGCCGACGACCGCAATTCATAAAAAACGCAAGGATAAGGACAGGCAGCTTAGGAATAAGCCAGACCCCGAGGCCTCAGCTGGGCCTGTCGCCGGTTCTCTGGTTTTCAGCGAGGCACCTACGCAGCCCCTGACAACCGCAGAGCTGGAACCCCAGACAGCTGCGGACTCCCAAGCGGAGTCTACTAGGCCGACGCAGCCATCTACCGACACCGGAGCAGAATTAGACACCGGTGCAGAGGAAACACCTTCGGTTGTAGAAGGTGTCTTCAGACCGACTACACTCACCATTAAATCTTATGCCAAGCTTAAAACTCCTTTAAAACCTAAGAAAACTGTTCATCAGTCTACAGGTCAAGGCCCCATGCCTAAGAAACAGATGCTTAAGATGGCTGAAGATTTAATTACCCTTATCAGGGGTTCCCATCCCCCTCCTGATAAAAGACCAAGACAAGAGGAGGATTATGCATCCTCTGACCAGGTTTCTCTCCTCAGATTCTTCTGAGGAACAGGATTACACTTTTCCACCTTATGAGGATTCTGATGCTGAAGACTCTATTCCCTCAGCATCTCCCCCTGAAGACTACTCCTTTGGGGAAACATTACATACCATGAGGGAACATTTCCACTGGGAAGGCCAGGATTACTCAGATTCTAAGAAAAGGCTCCGAGAGTTCCTTTTATTACCCCAGCACAGACCTCTTGCTGTCCTTCTTGTTTTAGATATTGTGGATGATGTCTACTTGGAGTCTAGTTTAAATCCAGACTCTCTACCTCCTGCTCCAGCCAAACCAGATAGATACTACAGAGTACCTGACTCTCACAAATTCCTTTATAAAAGCCCTGTAGCTGACCCAGAAACTATTTCCCAGGGTCCTAAGGGAGCAAATGCTTCTATGGCTAAAAATTCTGTGCCTCTGAAAGAGATTCCAGAGCCCTAGATAAATGGGGAAAGAAAATATACACCTCTGCAACTCTGGCTATGAGAGCATTAAATTGCCAGTTTCACATGTTGAAATATCAACATTTCCTGATGTCTCAGTTAAAACAAAAAATGAGCACACATTCAGAACAGCCTGAATTCAAGGGAATGCAGGATCTATTGCATGCAGCTGAACAGGTGGGCAAGCATACTTTACAATGCGGATTTGATTCATTGGAAGCTTCCTGTAGAGCAGCTGTTACTGGCTCTGTCATACGTAGACATGCTTGGTTAAAAGAGCAAACCCTCCCTGACGATGTTAAAGCAAAATTATTAGATGCACCTTTACAACAGGATGTATTATTTGATGTCAAAGCAGAAGAGGTTTTAAAGAAAATGGAGGATAAGGCTAAATCTATGCAAACGGTCAAGGATTTCTTGCAGGTACAACCCCCTCGCTTCAGCAGAAATTGGCCAACAAAAAACTGGTCCTTTCCAGCTTCAGACAGATCACAGAGGGGCAAATACAGATGCCCAAGGGGCAGAGGTCAGTCACAGGGCCCTTACAAACCTCACCAATGGGGTTCTGCTGCCCTGAAAGGAGGAGAAGACAGGCCCCAAGCTAGAAGAAGGCAGACACAATGATTCTATCTTCAAACCACCAAGCAAATCTCTCCTGGCAACACCCTTGGGAGGAAAACTAGCATTTTTTTCAGACAATTGGCACATCATCACAAAAGACAAATGGGTTCTAAACATTGTCTCTCAAGGCTACAGATTCCACTTTCATACCTTACCAAGGATCAAAGGAATGCCAAACCTGCCACCAAATCAATGGGCAGAGGCACAAAACCAAATTACAGCCCTCATGAACATGAGAGCCATCCAACAGGTACCTACACAGGAGCAAGGACAAGGATTTTACTCAAGACTCTTCCTAGTCCCAAGAAAGGACAAAGCATGGAGACCCATTCTGGATCTTTCAATTCTGAACACCTATCTGCAAGTATCAAAATTCAAGATGCTACACTACAGCAGCTTCTTCCCATGCTGGGCAAGAATGCTTGGCTAGTCACTTTGGACCTCAAGGAGGCATACCTGCATGTCCCTATCAAACAAAATTGCAGAAGAAACCTCCGCTTCATTGCAGGTTCAACGCATTACCAATTCTCTGCACTGCCCTTTGGCTTATCTACTGCGCCCAGGGTCTTCACAAAATGCCTGGCACCAGTAATTGCATACTGCAGACAAAGAGGAATTCAAGTATACCCATATCTGGACGACTGTCTTATTCAAGCAGAAAGCAAGGACATTCTTTTACAGCATCTGGCATTTGTCAAACACCTTCTAAGTTGCCTAGGGTACACAGTAAATGAAAAGAAATCAAAACTAGTACCCTCACAAAACATAATATTCCTGGGTGCCAGCTTGGATACAAAGGCCCAGATGGCTTATCTCACGCCAGACAAACAACGACAGCTGTTTCAATATTTCAAAATAATGACAACAAAGACCCAACTCCCTGCAAGAAAAATTCTGCAGGCCTTGGGATTCATGGCATCTTGCATACTACTAATACGATTTGCAAAACTGCATATGAGGAAATTACAATGGTACCTGAAAGGTGTATGGACTCAGCACAGCCACAGCTTGGAAACAATGATACCACTCATTCCCTGCCTTCAACAGGAGTTTCTATGGTGGGCACAGGCATGTCACCTCAACAAGGGTCAGCCTTTTACCTTACCCACAGCCAGGCAAACTATGACAACAGATGCATCGGACTATGCCTGGGGAGCACACATGGCAGGACAGTGCATTCAGGGCAAATGGACTACAGATCAGAGACACCTGCATATCAATCAAAAAGAAATGCTAGCAGTGCAGAATGCCCTAACAGCTTTCAAGGACCTTCTACACCCAGGACAACTACTAATAAGGACAGACAACACCACAGTTATGTGGTACATAAACAAGCAAGGGGGCACACATTCCTACCCTCTATGCAGGCAAGCAATGACCTTGTGGAACACTGCACTGTCTTACCAGGTTCAATTACAAGCACAATTCCTGCCAGGAAAGAAAAACACATTGGCAGACAACCTAAGCAGAAACATCATGGATCCACACGAATGGAAACTGGATCCACAAGTATTTGCAATGATAGCTCAAAAATGGGGACGCCCAGACATAGATCTGTTTGCAAGCCCCCACAACCACCAACTTCAAAAATTTTGCACAAGGACCTTCCATCCACTAGCTTGGAAAGTGGATGCCCTCTCATTCAGTTGGAAAACATTAACAGTGTATGCCTTCCCTCCACTGCCTCTTCTAGCAAAGGTACTGCTGAAAGTCAGATTAGAGAGGCCACAAATGATTCTCGTTGCACCAGACTGGCCACGCCAGCATTGGTATCCAATTTTAAGGAACATGGCCCAGGGTCCACCATGGTGTTTGCCACAAATTCCTCACCTGCTCACCCAGCGAGACAATCTGATTCTACACAACCAGCTCAAGACTTTAAACCTGGCTGCATGGCAAATTGCGTAAACAGCCAGCCAACACCTTTATCCAAAGCTGTTATGGATGTCATTCTGGAGGCCAGGAGGCCCAGCACCAGGAAAACCTATTCAGACAAATGGAAAAGATTTTGCGCCTGGAACCAGGCTAAAGGCCTAAATCCCCTGAAGCCGAACATCCCTCAGATTCTACAATATTTAACTGAGATGTTACACAAAGGACTTTCCTTTTCATCTATTAAGATCCACGCCTCAGCAATTTCAGCTCATTACAGCACGGATCCTCCTTTATTTTCACATCCACTCCTAAGACAGTACCTCAGAGGGGCTAAGAACGTAAGACCGCCAAGGAGAGCTCCAACACCTACTTGGGATCTCAACTTTGTCCTGGAAAAGCTTACACTGCTGCCCTTTGAACCAGCTTTTTCAGCTGATTTAAAATTTCTTTCATGGAAAACTGCCCTACTACTAGCAATAACCTCAGCTAGAAGAGTCTCAGAGCTACAGGCACTAATGCAGTGGAACCTTTCCTCATTTTTCATCAAGACAGAGTTTCTCTACAAACTAATCCTTCCTTTATGCCAAAGGTGGTATCCAGTGGGGCCCTAAACCAAACCATTCACTTGCCCACCTTCTTCCCAAATCCCGAGAACAAAGGAGAAAGACTCCTGCACTCTTTGGACATTCACAGGCAATTACGTTACTACTTGGATAAAACTAAGGCTTTCAGAAAAACTGACCAGCTCATTGTAGCCTATGCTACAGGATCACAAGGAAAAGCCATCTCAAAACAGACCATTTCTAAATGGATAGGACATTGCATACGTTTGTGCTACACACATCATGGGAAACAAGTACCTGCTAACATTAGGTCCCACTCCACCAGGGCTACAGCTACATCAGCAGCCTTTCTCAGGGGAGTGCCAACCAAGGATATTCTGGAAGCTGCTACTTGGAGTTCAGTGCACACCTTCACCAAACACCATCACTTACCTCTTTACTCTAAGACTAGAGCTGGTTTTGCCACTGCAGTTTTGCAGGGCCTACTAGCTTCTTCTAACCCTGTTTGACTCCACCTCCCCTCCTTAGCTTTGGGATTCAACCCAAGTGTGATGACTGCAGCAGGGTAACACGATGAACATAGTACAGTTTTGTACCTACCATAAATGTAGATGTTCGAGTGTTCACCCTGCTGCAGTCCAGGTTACCCTCCCTCCATCCCCTCTGAACTAGCTGAACTTATCTCTACCACTTTATCCTATACTACCTCTGTGGTGTATTTGCTTGTACCTAAGGGTTTGTTTTATTTTTATATAGCCATATGTGTATATATATATATATATATATATATATATATATATATATATATATATATATATATATATATATATATATATATATATATATATATATATATATTTTGCCTACCTGTTGGGGGCACCTGACATCTGGTGCAAGAAAAACTGAAGAAAATGGCTTTGGATGCCTCTTATATACCCCTGGTGCACTGACGTCAGGGAAGAAGTGACAGCAACCGACGCCGGACCAAGACTTTGGAATTCGGGCCGACTGCGGAACCGCCTGACGGCAGGATAACCCAAGTGTGATGACTGCAGCAGGGTGAACACTCTAACATCTACATTTATGGTAGGTACAAAACTGTACTTTTCTATTACTGAAAAACATTCTGTGTTATCTTTAGGAGGTCTTGGAAATTACTGGAAGAGGATGTGATGGTAGAATCATCGGTGTATTAGATAAGTGAGCTCTGAAGGGAGACTGTGTGGAGATTATTTATGAATACATTGAAAAGTAAGGGACTGAGAATGGAGCCTTGGGGAACTGTCTATTTTGTTTACCAGGAAGTCAAGCTGATTATTTTGCCATTTTATGGATTGTTGTGTATTGTTCATGTAACTGGTAAACCAGGTTAGGGTTTGTTTGGAGCATCCTAGTGTTGCCAGTTGTATTAATTTAGTATGTGATACTGTGTCGAAAGCTTTGGCTAGGTCTAATAGAACTACAGTTATTAAAAGACCTGCATCCAAAGCTCTATTCACAGTATCAGTAAAGTAGAGTAAGGCTGTGGTTGTACTATGTGCAGGTTGAAAACCATGTTGAGTAGGGGTGAGAAGATTGTTATCAGTGAGATGTTGTACAAGTTGGGTGTGAATACACTTTTCTAGAATTTTGGATAAAGGTGAGAGAATGGAGATTGGTCTATAGTTAGTTAAATCATTAGTAATGCCTCCTTTATGTAATAGGGTAATTATGGATTTTTCCAGATTTGTGGGACTGTGACTTCAGAGTTAGATTGGCTAATTAGAATGCTAATAGGGTATGCTATAGCTTCTCCACTCTGTTTCGAATATTCAGAGGGGAGGTTATCTGCGGAGGGGGGGTCATGGTCGTAGTTTAGATAGACGTTTAAACATTTGAGAGGTTGGCCCTGGTTGTAGTGAGAGCTGTAGCATTTTTGGTTGATTAGTAGTTTTATCTTTATTGAGTGAAGGATCCCGGCTAGGTTTATCCTGATAGCGATTTGAGGTAGTATCATTGTTATTAGAACAGCTATTTGTTGCTGGTGGTGGCTCTTTTACAAATTTTAGGATGTTACCGATGAAGTGAGAATTGAAAACTGGATGTTTGTTTTTTCCAGTTGCTGCCAACTTCACCTTGTGTGTGTCTGCAACATTAGCACACCCAAGAATAGTTAATCTATCTTTAACATCCTTACAACCTGTTGGGCGCTTTCTCGTCAGCCAATGTTAATGTTTTTTTCTAGGAACACAATGCCAATAGAGAGTGGTTTCATCAGCATTGTAAACTTGCTCAGGACTTAGATTTTCATCAGATATTATCCTGACAAATTCGTCAGTGTCATTTTCAACTGCTTCATGGTCAGCCAAAGCTTTTTCACCACAGATTTTTAGATAGTGTAAACCATTAACGCTTCTTAAATTTCTGCAGCCAACCTTCTGAATATTGATAATTGCCTTCAGTTTATAAGTTCTTCATGATATAATCTTGTTTGTTTCATGACCAACAAATCAGTACATGGCATACATTCACTTCTTTGTTGTTGAATCCACTCCATCAACACACAGTCAAGTTCTTAATTTTTTGCCTTATGCAGTGTTTTTCTATCTTTAATATTCTTCAAGTAAGATGCCACACGGACATACCATTATCAGGCTTTTGAGTAACTCTACCTTCTGCATTATTGATAATGACTGATGCTTCCTTTTCTTTTTCTCAGTATTACCCATTGGAGTATCTGCAGCTCTTTTTAACATTTTCACAGTGAAATTAAAGACAATGCAATAAAAGTATCAGTGAACAGCAGACGCACTCCTATCAGTACAAGCACCGAGCAGTGTGTGGGACTAAGTGCGTGGTCCAGTAATTTTTTAGAAAAAACTTCAGATTTCAGAGCTTTTTTAATTTTAGAATTTCAGATTAGGGATTGTAAACCTGTTCTAAGAAGTGTTTGTATTAAAGAGAAATGCAAGTAGTATGTTCTGAATTCCCAACCAACTTCAGCACATTCTGTTGTGTTGATCTCCAGCATAACATTTACATAACATTCTTTACCCATGCAGAAAAGTCTGTCTTTTAGTGCAGCTACCAGTCCAACTTCTTTAGGAATGCTTTATTTATGGAGGGCACACTGATTTTTTTTTTGCTTCCCTTGAAGACTTAGCCCATTGAGTACTTTATGTGCACCTAATCAGCCCGATATTTCCATGGGGGTGAGAGTTGAATATTTCTGGGCTGAGTGAAAGCCCTCTGGCCCCTTCTTTCCTGCCCTGGAATCATTTTT